>NC_023752.2:17451965-17691965 GCF_000499845.2 Phaseolus vulgaris
ACTTGAATAAGGCGTGCCCAAAGGATTCCTATCCGCTGCCCAGCATCGACGCCCTAGTGGACAGCGCGTCTGGCAGCAAAGTGTTAAGCTTCCTGGACGCCTTCTCAGGGTATAACCAAATCAAGATGCACCCCAGGGACGAGAGCAAGACTGCGTTCATGACTGAAACATGCAGTTATTGCTATAAGGTGATGCCCTTCGGGCTCAAAAATGCGGGCGCCACGTACCAGAGGTTAATGGACAAGGTCCTGGCGCCAATGCTCGGGAGGAACGTATACACCTACGTAGACGACATGGTGGTGGCGTCGCAGAACAGGGTGCAGCACATGGCAGACTTGGAGGAATTGTTCAACGCAATATCCAAATACCGCCTCAAGTTGAACCCCGAGAAGTGTGTTTTTGGGGCAGAGGCCGGTAAATTCTTGGGTTTTTTGCTCACCGAGAGGGGGATAGAGGCGAACCCCGACAAATGTGCGGCTATTATCGCCATGCGGAGTCCGACATCGGTAAAGGAGGTTCAACAGTTGACAGGGCGGATGGCGGCGCTCTCGAGGTTTGTTTCCGCCGGAGGAGAAAAGGGGCACCCGTACTTCCAGTGCCTCAAGAGAAACAGTCGCTTTGCATGGACTGAGGAATGCGAAGCGGCTTTCGTTAAACTGAAGGATTACCTGGCAACGCCTCCGGTTCTCTGCAAACCGGTAACGGGCGTGCCCCTCCGTTTGTATTTTACTGTAACAGATAGGGCCATTAGTTCTATGTTGGTACAAGAGCAGGACCAGAGTCAGAAGCCCATCTACTTTGTAAGCAAAGCCTTACAGGGAGCTGAGACAAGGTACCAGGCACTGGAGAAGGCGGCGCTGGCGGTAGTGTTCTCGGCTAGGAGGCTCTGTCATTACTTTCACAGTTTCACGGTGGTGGTAATGACCAACCTCCCCATACAGAAGGTGCTGCAGAAGCCCGATGTGGCAGGAAGAATGGTACGCTGGGCTGTGGAACTGTCAGAATTCGACATACAGTACGAGCCTAGAGGATCCATTAAAGGGCAGGTGTACGCGGATTTTGTAGCAGAACTTTCGCCCGGAGGTGAGCAAGAAGTGGAAGCGGGTTCACAGTTGCTGCTCTCGGTTGATGGTTCCTCAAACCAGCAAGGGAGTGGTGCGGGAATAGTGCTGGAAGGACCCGACGGCATACTGATCGAGCAGGCCTTGCGTTTTGCCTTCAAGGCAAGTAACAACCAAGCAGAATACGAAGCCCTGATTGCAGGAATGCTCTTGGCCAAGGAGATGGGCGCATAGAACCTCCTAGTGAAGAGCGACTCCCAGTTGATTACGGGGCAGGTGTCGGGTGAGTTCCAGGCGAAGGACCCCCAGATGGCGGCGTATCTAAAATACGTCCAGTTGTTGAAAGGGGCGTTCAACGCTCTTGAGTTAATACACGTCCCGAGGGAGCAGAATGTCAGAGCCGACCTACTCGCAAAGCTGGCCAGCTCAGGCAAGGGGGGCAGACAGAGGACAGTGATCCAGGAGACCCTCAAAGCTCCGCGGTGATTCGTGGAGGACAACAGGGTGGACGTCCTCCAGATTTATGCATCAGGGGGAAGGCCGAGGAGTCATTCCTCATTAACCCAAGATACGCAGAGGGCGCCCCGCATCAGTATATACGCGGGTGCGTCTGGGGAGGAGCAGTTGCAGGTTTGTGTCCTGTCCACGGGAGACACCTGGATGACACCCTATAAACGATACCTGGCGGATGGGGCCCTTCCAGTGGACCCTGAAGAGGGTAAGAAAATCAAAAGGAACGCCGTAAGATATACTTTGGTGGATGGGGCGCTGTTCAGGCACGGCTTCACTCACCTTATCCTAACATGCGTCAGTGGCGATGAGTGCACCAGGATAATGGCGGAGCTACACGAAGGCATCTGCGGAAGCCATGTAGGAGGAAGATCCTTAGCCTCCAAGGTAATACGCGCAGGTTTCTTCTGGCCAACAGTGAAAGAGGATTGCGCACGGCACGCCCAGCGGGGTAGGCAATGCCAAAAGCACGCCGACTGGCACAAGGCGCCGCCAGAAGAGTTGCGGTCCATATACAGCCCGTGGCCTTTCCACACATGGGGTATTGACATCCTGGGCCCCTTCCCACTGGCAATCAGGCAGATGAAGTATCTGATCGTCGCCATCGAATACTTCACTAAGTGGATAGAGGCGGAGCCCGTGGCACAGATCACAGCGCATAAGGTACAGCATTTTGTGTGGAGAAACATCGTGTGTCGCTTTGGCGTACCTAGGCGCCTGATATCTGACAATGGGACCCAGTTTGCCAGTCAGCAGTTAAGAAATCTGTGCGCTGAAGTGGGAATCAAGCAAGTGTTCGCGTCGGTTGAACACCCCCAGACCAATGGACAGGTAGAGTCAGCAAACAGAGTTCTGCTGAGGGGGTTAAAAAGAAGGTTAGAGAAGGCCAAAGGGGCGTGGGCGGAAGAGGTGCCAAGGATTGTATGGGCATACCACACCACGCCCCAATCCTCTACTATGGAGACGCCTTTCAGTTTGGTGTACGGGTCGGACGCGATGATTCCAGTAGAAATACACGAAAGCTCACCGCGTTTTCAAAACTTTGTGGTAGAGGAATCTAATGAGGAGAGGCGGGTAAACCTGGACCTGCTAGAAGAGGCCAGGGAAGAAGCTAGAATAAAAGCTGAAGCGATGAAGAGAAGAGTGGAGCGGCAGCTCTAAAGTAAAGCCACGACAGTTTCAGGTGGGCGACCTGGTGATGAGGAAAGCTCACCCTTACGAGCTGGAGAATAAGCTGTCTCCCAAGTGGACCGGGCCCTTCAGAGTTACTGAGGCTAAGGGCAACGGTTCGTACAACCTGGAGACTTTAGATGGAGGCCCTATCCCGCGCAGTTGGAATGCAGCCAACTTAAAATTTTATTTCAGTTGACCTATGTAAGCAACATGTAACAATTTAGTTGAAGGGGACGCTCTTTTTCCCTTTCAGGGGTTTTTTAACGAGGTCACCCTAATAAATGGAAAAACCAGTTGAGAAAAAGAAGTGCTTTGGTTTTCAGCCATTATTTTTCCTTGTTAGAAGTAATGTGATGCGCCGCCTAGGCCATGGCGTCGCCAAGGAAGAAGGCGTCGCCTAGGTCTTGGCGTCGCCCAGAAAGAAGACGCCGCCCAAGGGAAGGCATGCACCATTGGCGGAACGAGACGAAAGGAAGTTGCGCGGTATATGAGGCATATGCAAAGTAAAGTGGCGTTGTAAAGAATTATGATATTGGAAAATTGTTGTTACAAGCAATGTTCAGTACAAAATGCAAAAACGCAAACAGGCCGCTTCTCAGCGCTCATCAGAGTTATCACTGGAGGAAGGCGAAGCCTCTTTCCCAGCCCGCAGCGCTCGAGTAAGTCGTGTCCTCTTTTCTCGGCTTATTTTCGAACCTGCACAAAGGGAACAGATGTGTTAGAGACATAGTGAAGAAAGACAGGCACAGTTAGAAAGTAACGAAGGTCGAAGTTGCCTAAGGCAGTGGTTCTTACTTATGTACTTCTCAAGAGTCCTAGCGTTGAACTCCAAGCTGATCACCGTAGCGGAGTCAAAACCTCCCGCCTCAGCAAGAATCCGGCAAGCTATTTGATCACTTGGAGCCAGATTCTTGAGGGGTTTGGCTTTGAGGGCCTTTTCCTCTCTCACCCAGTACAGCGGAAACCCATCGAGGGCGTCGGGAACAAGATCAGTACAGCAGATCTTGAAGAACCGGCCTTTCCACCCCGTGAACGAGCTTTGGAAGGGTGTGAAGAGAACTCTTCCGGGAACATTGCTGAGAGTTACCCAGAGGTTGTGTCTCTGTCTCTTCACCTCAAAAAAGTGAAGAAAGAGGTCAACCGAGGGTGCACAACCCAGAAACCCAAAGAGGACATCGAAGGCTTTGACAAAGGCCCAGCTGTTGGGATATAACTGGGCTGGAGCCACGTTGATCTCCGTCAGCAGTTCCTTCTCGAACCGGGAGAAGGGTAAGCGCACCCCGATGGTCTTGAACACCACCTGGTAAAAGTAAAAGAAAGGGACCCCGTCGTTCGCTCGTTCGTCTCCACACACTGGCTCCCCCAGAGTGCAAGGGAGCACAGCGATGTCGTCATCGTGCCTCCTCGCGAAGGCCCGATGGTCGTAAGAACACAACTCCCCTTTGTGTTCCCGTACGGCCCTGGTGGAGAGCAAGCATGAGCACTCATCAAGAAGTTCGCCCGAGGCCCAAGGGTACAAGTCTTGGGGACGGACCCTGGAGGAAGCATCGTGAGAAGACATTCTTTAACAAGATCAAGATGGCTGGAAATGCAAGAGTTGAGCGAGGGAAGCAGTTAGAACAGCCCTTCGACAAAGAAGAAAGGGTGCAAGAAGAAAGAACGTAAGTAGGTTATGAAGAGTGAGAAAATGGTGAAGATAGTTTCAGAGCTTGAAGAGTTAAATAAAGCGGTTAGAGCGCCAAACGGCGTGAATGGATGCACCGCACGATCGATACACGTGGTAGAAGATGAAAGGATGACTCTGGCACCACTGGTTTAAATTAGAAAATGTCCCGTCAACAGAATATCCAAGGGTACGATCCGCCGTCGAAAATGAGTCAGGGGCATAGCAGGAGTCAGGTCTTGATGAACTGACCAAATGTCCCACAAACCATACAAGTAGCGCCACGTGGATCAGGTCGAATGACAGAAGGTCCCATCAGCTATACGAGGAGCGCCACGTGGATGGCACAGACAAAGCCTTGGGCTCTTCGCTGTTATCAAGTGTTGACCAAGGCAAGAGTTAAGGTCGATGACGAAGTAAAGGTGACGCCCGAGGCGTTGCCAGGAAGGACGTAAAGGGCGACGACAGACGAGAAGTCGCGGGCGTCGCCAACCCAAATACCGACTGGCGTTACCTCCCCGATACCCCCAGGTAGGAAAGACTGAGGAGGGAGAAGAAATCAGACAAAAGCAAAGTTAGTTGCAGGCGTCGCCTCCCCGATACCCGCAGGTAGGAAAGACTATGGAGGGAGACGAGACCGTCAAACGCCAGCGAGTCACCGGCAGGGTGTTCCCCGATACCTATGGGCAGGAAAGACCATGGAGGGAACAAAAACCCCACAGCACTCAGCGTTTCAGACACCCGGGGACGATACGGTGCTGCGTTAGCAGGCCTCTCCTTAGGCGTGGGCGCCGAGTGTTAAAAGATCAAAGAAAGAGCCTTTCGGTATCAGAGACGTCCCGTGGACGATACGGCGCCACTTAGTGAGCCTCTCCATGGGCGTAAGGGTTGGCGAGCGACCTTACCCAATCGTACCAAACCGCCCAACGAAGTGTGAGAAACGGGCAGAATACAGATAAAATAATTGAAGCGTATGAAGGGAAAAGATGAGAACGAGATCGCATAGGCGGAATCGTGTGTGAAAAAGAAATAAAGACAACCATGCGAATGTCCCGAATCAGTAACAAGAGTGTGGATAGTTCAAAGAATTACAAGTTTTGGCAGATGAAATTAAAAAGCGAAGGTAAAGAGTGAAGAGTTAAGCTTGAAGAGGAAGGTGGCGGATGAGGGGCAGCAGTTCAGTCGTTCAAATCCATGGGCACGACCTTCCCGTCGACTACGTGGTGTGTGGGGTCGCAGTTTGAAAGGTTGACGCCAGGATTCTCGCAGGACGCCTGGGACAGGGCCTCTTGGAACCCCCTCACGAAAGCCCAACTGTTGGGATGGAGTTGGGCGGGAGCAGTGTTTATCTCTGTCAATAGCTCTTTTTCGAAGGGAGTTAGGGGCAGACGCAGGCCCACCCTTTTTAGCACCATCTGGTAGAGGAAGAAGAAAGCGCATCCCCAGTATCCCGTGAGTCCGCGCAAACAGGTATCCCAGGTCGCACTCGGCTTACCAGGACTTGGGAGTCATGACTTTTGTGGAAAGCATTGAAGTTATAGAGGGCAGGGTCCCCCCTGTGGGCCTCCACGTCCTCAACGGAGTTCAGGAGGGAACATTCGTCCAGAAGTTCGTCGGGGGCCCAGTCATATTCGCCCTTATAATGAGACTTGGGGAGCGGGGGAGGCGCGGTGGTCTTGGTTTTTGCCATCAACACCAATGCTGAAGATCAAAAGAGAAAGAAAGGGTTCAGAGAAAAGGGGTTTGGAGAGAAGAAAAGGGGAAAATGGAAGAACCCTAGGAGCGCCCTACCCGCAAAAGAACGAAGGGAAACAAGAGGAACAACGAAGCATACAGGCAACATCCAGAGAAATGCGGTAATATGGACAGTCCCAGGCAGTTCATACAGTAAAGAGAATCATCAAGGAGGGAAAAACCGTACCTTTGAAGGCAGTAGGAGAGCGCAGGAAGGAGAGAATCGCGATTGCAGAGAAAGGGTTTTGAAGGCGATGAACAGTGCGGAATTGCAGAGTGAATGAATGTAACAGTGGAGTGAGCGCGGGGTTTGGGGTAACTTAAACGTTACATTTCGTAACCCAAGAGGCGCTAACTAAGGGCCGCAGGATCGGGCCACGCGTCAGAAGGTCGATTGCTCAGGGGAAGCGCAAAGGTCTCTAAAGGAGGGCCACGCGATGGGCCACGTGGCGCGCGATAAAGGGTAGCCCAAAAGGCGTAATCATCCCCATTGCAGGGAATGTCCAATCGGTCATTAAGAATACCCCTGTGGTTCAGATAATGTCGCGTCAGTAATTCGAAAATTTGCTGAGTCAGCAGAGAATGACACGTCATCAGGAAGGCACGTGGATGGCGGGGGCAAGGCTTAAGTCTTTGCGCTGAAGACAAGTCTTCGGCTTAAGACTGGGGGGCTTGTGTACCGTCCCGTAT
Source organism: Phaseolus vulgaris (assembly GCF_000499845.2). Lineage (NCBI taxonomy): Eukaryota > Viridiplantae > Streptophyta > Magnoliopsida > Fabales > Fabaceae > Phaseolus > Phaseolus vulgaris. Next base: position 17,458,797 of record NC_023752.2, read on the forward strand.
CAGGGCATTGACTAAGTCAAGGTCAAAGTCAACGACTGGAAAGTCAAAGTCAGCTCGAGGTGTCGCCCAGATGTAGAGACGCCAAGAGGAGGCGTCGCCTAGGCGAAGGCGTCGCCTAGGCGAAGACGTCGCCCAGGTGAGGGCGTTGCCAGATTAAACAGTGTAAAAGCAAGGCAATCACGGTGTGGTTCCCCGATATCCATGGGTAGGAAAGACCATGGAGGGAGCGACGTCGTGGGAAGGCCTCAGGTCCCGATATCTCGGGAAAGTGATAAAGAGAAGAAAAAGGTGGCTCCAAGGCCATAGTGATAGTACCAGTAAAGGGCAGCCTGACTCGCGAAGTACCCCTGCCGCCCTAGAGACGCCTTCGGGACAGATACGACCCAAGAGGAAGGTCACGCCCAGGATAACCGGGTGCAGGGTGTGAGAGGAAGGCAGATACGCTCTCAGAGTAAGTGGCTAGATACTTGGGGGCATGAGTTGGCACCCAAAAAGCCACCCCTAGCGCAGTAGCACTCCCAAGCAGGAGGACCCACACGTAGAAACGTCCCCAGATGGGCAGAAACGCCCCCAGATGGGGTCAAGGCGTCGTGAGGCCCTCCACGTGTATGACAGCAATGCCGGAATAGAAACACCCTCTAGTCAGGTGCCAGGTAATTAAAGATATTCAATACAGTTTCCCTTTTTAGCATTCAAGTACTATTATGGCTCCCAAGCGTTTCGACGTCTTAAATGCGCTACGTTTCGTAATCAAGCGCTTTAATGAGTGCGTTACGTTTGAGTTTAAAAGCGCTTTAAGGCGCTTTAAATGCTGGGGGGCAGTTTAAATAGCGCTGAGAATGTCGGAAAAGGGGTTGGAACCTTTGGCAAATTGACGAGAAACTCTTTGGTTGCTTGCCCGTGCTTTAAGGTTACGTACAAGTGACCGGAGAAGATTTTTGCCTGAAGGAGACAGCACACACACATATACACACTTTCTTTTACCACCCCTAGAGTGCCATACGCGGTGCTCCGATACGTGGGTGGACAGTTTTTTGGTGTTTCTTGCTGGCTGACTTGAGCGTCGGAGTGCAAACGGCCGCTAGGGCGCCTCTTTGTCCTCTTTTTTGCAGGAATTCGCAGGCAATCAATGGGAAGGAGTCCTTAGCTGACGGTTGAGGCCACGCACGAAGACGTCCCGGTCAACCGGACGGAACAAGACCCTTCCCACATACCTACCTCTGCAACCTTGTGTTCCTGATTATTGGAAATTGAGAACAATCTAGGGAAGACAGTTTTGAGATTAGTGTTCCCAACCCACACGTCCTCCCAGAATTTTGCTTTATCACCACAACCTAATCTCCACCCAATTTCTGTTTGGAACCAACCCTCTCCTCCTCCCTCCTTACACACTTTATCATGATCCCTCCACCACCATGACTGCAATTTTAGAGCTGATTGTGTGACCTATCTTCCTTCTCCATATTTTGACTCTAGAATATCCTTCCATCTCCCTTCCTCATCCGAAGCCACCGCCACCTCCACTTGGCCAGTAATGCATAATTAAACTCACGAATGTCTGTAAGACCCAGCCCTCCCTCCTCTTTTGATTTACATATGACTTTCCAACTCACCCAAGAGATCGGTTTCTTCTCTTTCCCCCAGCCCCATAAAAACCTTCTTTGGATACTGGTAATGTTCTTGCAGACCGACTCCGGTGCTCTGAATAAAGATAGATAGTATAGAGGAACTGCTGTGAGGACCGATTTAATTACACAGATACGCCCTGCCAGTGATAGGTACCTCCATCTCCTTGTACTAAGCCGATCTTCCAGCTTGTTAATAATCGGTTCCCAAATTTTTTTCCTCCTTGGGTTGCCTCCCACCTCGAGCCCCAAATACTTAAACGGTACTACCATCGGAGCACAATTCAAAGTCTTTCTGTAACATAGGAGACTGTTTCTATGCACATTAATACCTGCAAGCTTAGACTTATGGAAATTAATCTTTAAGCCTGAGGCTAGCTCAAATCCCCTGAGAATAGCCTTCAAGGTTACTACATTGCTGAATGAATCCTCACATAGAAACAAAGTGTCATCAGCGAATTGAAGGATACTAATCTCCACCTCTTTTCTACCAATCTTAAGCCCAGAGAGGATGTTAGCCTTCATAGCTTGCCTAACTAACCCGGCCAAGCCTTCAGCTACAACCAAAAAAAGAAAAGGAGCAAGCGGGTCTCCTTGTCTCAACCTCTTTTTGGTTTGAATTCTTCTGTCGGGCTCCCATTAACTAGTACTGAGATAGACGCACTTTCCAAACAACCTCTGATCCAACTAATCCACTTACTATGGAACCCCATCTTCTGTAACATGTCATATAGGAACTCCCATCTAACCGAGTCATAAGCTTTTTCAAAATCCACCTTTAGGCACAATCCACTCCTTCCACCCCTTTTGATATCCTCAAGCACTTCATTAGCCATCAACACACTGTCTAAAATCCCTTTGTTCTTCAAAAAAGCCGACTGACACTCGTCTATGACCAAGGGAAGTACTTTCTTGATCCTTCCGGCTAGCACTTTGGATATAATCTTGTAAATGGCTCCCACTAGAGAAATGGGTCTGTATTGCTCAAGATTGACAGGATTTCTTACTTTAGGTACAAGTGCAATGAAGGACGCATTGCATCCCTTCGGAATATACCCTGTTTCGTGAAACTGCTTCATCACTGCCATAACCTCTACCTTCACAAACTCCCACCTCTTCTTAATGAAATTGAAGTTGAATCCGTCAGGTCCGGGGCTTTCTGAACCTTCACACTGCCACACTGCGCCCCTTATTTCCTTCTCGGTAAACCCTTCTAGCAAACCCAAGTTATCTGACACAGATAAGGACTTAAATTCAACTGCATCGAGTCTTATCCCTAAGTCCTTTCTTGCTTTAAACCTATTATCAAACAACTTTTTTGCTTCATAGCGCACTGTACTTGGTTCCTCACTCCATATGCCCCCCACCTCCACACCCTTAACTTCGTTCCTCCTACGTCTCCATCTCAGAGTTGAGTGAAAAAACTTTGTACAAGAGTCCCCGTTCTTAAGCCAGCTGATTCTGGCTTTTTGGCGGAATAGGGATTCAAGCTTTTTATCCGTTTCCTTCAGACAACTAACCAATTCAACCCTTTTTATCCTTTCGGTTACCAATAGGCCTTCATTGCAATCTTGACTATCCAGAACCTCAGTTTCCTGTAAAATCCTCTTTTTTGTAGTCTCAATATTACCGAAGACGTCCCTGTTCCATTCTTTTAGATCGCCCTTCAAGCGTTTCAATTTGTCTTTGGCCTTCGTAAAGCTACACCCCTGACCTGAATACGACAACCATCTGTCCTTCACCATCTCCAGAAAACCTTTCTCTGTCAGCCAAGCATCAATGGTTCTAAACGGTTTAGGACCCCAATCCTTCTCCACAGACTTTATAACCAATGCACAATGATCAGAGACTTCCCTACGTTGCACATACTGTTTGCACATGGGCCAAACTTCCATCCAGTCTTCAGTTACCAGTGCTCTATCAAGCCTACTCTTGGCCGACCATTGGAATTAAACCAAGTGAATTCCATTCCAACAAAAGGTAATTCAAACAATAGATTAGCTTCAATGAACCCATTGAAGTCTCTAATCTCACTTGATTGAGTATCCCTTTCCCTTGCACCTTGCCTTTCAGTTACCCTTCTTACAACATTGAAATCACCGCACAAACACCATATCTTATCTTGGGATACCGATTTAATGCGCGTCAGTTCCCCCCCATAAGACCTTCTTCTCCCTCAAAGAGCATGCGGCATATATGTTAGCCACCACACACCTACGATTTGTTTTAATATGCTTCCCATAAACGACTATAAACCCCTTCCCCATCTCATGACTTTCATATGAGAAAGCGTCTTTGTGCCACATAGATAAAAGACTTCCGCCCCCATTATCACCTTCAAAGTGCAACCATCCAACTTTGTTGTCCCCCCATAGTGAGTAGCATCTGGCATCCGGGAACTGTATTGCTTTGGTTTCTTGTATGCACACAAACACCGCTTCCTCTCTAGCTATGATATGTCTCAGATACTTAGCTTTTGTGCCTCCCCCCAACCCTCTTATGTTCAGATTTATAATTAACATAAGGGACCATCCTTATCACCCTCCTGCTCCCCTTTCACGATCTCCACATCTCTGTCCTCCATACACATGTATTTTTTAACCACTTCCCCCTCTTCCTTATGGCATCTTAGCCCTGCTTCCTTCCCAATTTCCCACAATTCCAGTGGTTCAGCCCCGATGCCTGTAACACCTAACTGATGGTTGCAATTATAAATATCCCCATCCGAGATTGAGGAGGAGCGCGTACCTTCTTGGTGTTGCGGAATAACCCCAAGTGTAACTTGTTTCTCACTTAGTCGCGCAGATCGTCGCCTTTGGAGTGTGGATATATCCCCCAGATCAACGAGTCCCTTCTCCTTCCTCTGGCGACATGGGGATTTAGGCGGACTTGAGATGTGCAAACAAGGATCTTCTATGTTGTTTCCCCCTGCATCATTACCACCCTCGTTATAGCTTTGGTGCTCGACTAAATCCTCACCTCCGTTTTTCTCCTCCTTCTTCGGCGCCTCATCCTTCTCCGTTGACGATTTGCCTGTCCAATTCTCTTCGCTTCGTCCACTGTTGCACTCTTTCCCCTCCGTTTGGTCCCCTAACTTCTCACTCACTTGAGAATCGGTTCCTTCCTCCCGCTCACCAGATTCCATCGTGGGCCTTGGCCCATCCTCATGAGATTTGGCAAGAATGGGTTCCCATCCCAGCCCACATTGAGCCTCCATAAGACTCCCATGACCCGACCCGGGGTGATTGACCTTCGTAGCAATATCGGACTCAACGTCTACAACTATTTTGGCCATCTCATCAAGTGCGGGTCTACTATTGTAGGTAAGGGCGCATGCAGAGGCAGATAAGACACCTAAGTCAACGCCTCCCCTAGGCTTCTGACTCCTGCATTCTTCTTTCGTGTAAGAGAAACAACTATCCCTTTTATCGTCTCTACTTTTTGTACGTGATTCCTTAAACGCCACTTTGGACATGCTTATCCCCAGTTTGCCCCTGTCCTTTGTCTGGCCTTCGGCCTCCTCCCAATTTGGCCAGAGGGACTCCCCTTCCCTTTGCCGGTTCACCTTCTCGCAGCTCTTAACAGATAACGATGTTTCATCAACATAGGTTTCGGATGAGGATATACTATCCGATGAATCCCAGTTATAACACTTACATTTGCCTCCCCCATATGTTAACATCTCCTCCTCCATGACAATGCTATACATAACATCATTAATCTTCATGTTTTTCGTCCACCTACAACTTCGTCTTTGAGAAATGCGTATTTGCAATCTAGCAAACTCAAGGTTTTCCCATGCTAAAGTATCTTGATCAATAGACACCACCGATGCCTCCTCTCCCAACACCTTCGTAAAACAGTCCTTGTTCCAAAGAGATAGAGGCAATCCATAACACCTCACCCATACATACTTGTGATCTGCTGCAAATTCTGGCGTCCAAGGCTTAAAGTTGTAAAAAGCACTATCAAACCATTGTTTATGGCACAAAATGATTGCATTCATGTCCTCCCCTTCTATCGGGGTCAACAAAGCAAAATTATCCCCGAGGTATCTCACTCGTACCATGTTCAAACCCCCTTTCACAAACTCCTCCCCCAACTGTTCAAAGCTTAAGTCTTCTTTAAACTAGCCAATGATGCTTCTTTCCATCCAAGGGAGAGACTTTTGTAATGTTTTAACAGTTGGACCCCTTCATCTCCCTTCTTGTGCTCCTTTTACAACTTCAGCAAAGGTCTTGTTTCCTTTCTTCTCCACCCAAACCTCCTTTCCGTTCTTCTTCTGTTGTACCCCATAGTCAGTTTTTGCCTCCACCCCTGCATCCCTCGAGCACCCCGCTTCATATTTCCTCGCCTCCTTTTACTCAAAACTTTCTGCTTCCATCTGCTGCCTGCGATATTTCAGCACATTGACATATAACTTCATGTTGCCAACATAAAGTTGATCTAACTCGCTCTCCAACCACTTCACATTTCTCACATCGAAGAAACGCACGAACCCAAACCTTCTCCCCCATTTGTTTAGCCTACGGGACACGAAGACCTCTTTCACCCTGGCCCAACTTTGAAAAACCTTAAACATCTCCACTTCTCCGTACTCATTGGGAAAGTTGGAGAAGAAGAATGTAGTAAAGTCCTGGAGACGCACCATGGTCTCCATGCCATTTGCTTCTACTTCCTCCTTCACTTCCTCTCCGTGACCTCTCCGCAGCCTCTCCGTGCCCTCCGTGCCCTCTCCATGGTCTCTTACATATATGTAGTGTTTTAGTGTAAGGTAATTTAAAAATATAGAGAATTGTAATTCATGACTTCAACAGCAGCATCTGAGACAGGAAGATCAAAGACATTATCTTTGTCAGCCCCTAACCAACCCGGAATGCTTTTCCAAACCCCACTTGTACCCCACTTCTCATATTCCAACAACACATACCTGCATCAATTTTCTACAAAAAGGCATTTTGAGATCTTTTATTTTCATCATTTACCATGGATATAACTTACTTGAACGGCCATGAAAAAACAAAGAAAAAAGCTTGGTCAGGAATAGAAAGAGATAAAGATGAGTTAGATTAAGTATGGATGACAATTCGAGTTGGTCTGCCCTGTGTTTAGCCCACAAAATATAGGTCAGATTGGTCCGCTCTGCATAAGAGGTAACATGCAGGCAGTAAGGAAAATATTTTTTTTAAATTAAAATTTAATTATAAAAAAATATTTCTGCTGCTGAAAAATTAAAAATTCATTCTTGTTTTAATTCATTCAATTAAGATAAAAAAATATAAAGTCATTCAAGTATGAAGGTTGTTAGAACGCTTGACTAAAAATAATTAAAGTTTTGTTTTGCATATAGTTTCCTTCTATATGTATGTAAATTTATAAGAGTATTGTATCAAAGTTTTGCTACAAAATATTTTAATGAAATCTCTTCTTTGTATTATTTTTTAGCTAACAAATTTTAAATGTAAAACTTTACTTAAAAATAAATCCACTCTTAATTTTAGTATTTACTTCTTTACATGATTAAAATAAAATACACTATTTCTTGGTACATTAAATTTAATTTTTTAAAATAAAATAAAATAAAGGTTGTAACAGTCATAACAAATACAATCGTCCCACCATATTTTCTCTCTCTCCCTCTCTCTATTTCTCTTTTCATATTCTCCATCTCTCTCCCAACTTCTCTTCTCTCCCTTTTCTCTTTATTTCTCTCTCATACCTCATCTATTTCAAAATCTAATCACGCCATGTTGTAACTGAGAAGTCAATGAAAATTTCTACCTGATCAGATTTTCAAACAGAGTAAATTCACTTTTACCCTAAAGACCCCTTATTCTCTGTTTTTCTCTATAATTTAGTCATCAATCTTGATGGGGATAATTGAGAAAAGTGTTCCTCTCAACTTGTTTTACCACATACTAAAATTTGATAATGTTTGGATAACTTTATTTTGGTCCCTAGGTTTTCAGTGGTTCCCCTATTGAACTTAAAACTTTGATGTCTCCAAACCCATGAAGATTGCTTAAAGACTAGGTTGATACTTGTGGGCATGGGTTATGGGTAGATTAGAATTTGTCAATCCACTCTTAGCTTAATCCAAAAATGAATCAATCAAGTTCTTTCAAAAGAAAAGTGTTTTTCAAAGTAGTGAAAAACAACCTGATGATTTATAGTTTCAATAAGTTGTTTCACATTTGGTGGTTTTGGAAAGGATTTGAAAAATTTGAAATTGGCTGACCTCACAGGCAAGGTCAATTCAATCGGTTCAATCGAGTTTTCAATCGATTGTTTTTTAAAAATCTTAACATAATTGGTTAAGTCTATTAAATCTGTTTTTTCATGATTCAAATATGTTTTAGCCCCAGTGAATGTCTAAATTGTCTATTTTTGAGGCTATATAACTGGTGTTTACATCTTTAAAATTAAGAGAGGCTAGATTACCAAAAAGATTAAAAGATTTGCAAGATTGCTTAAGGCTTTGAATTGGTTAAGAGTGGAATAGAAATAGTTGTAATCCTCTTGTGTCAGGTGTGATCTTCCCTATTCTTACTTGTATTTCAATTCATATTTGTAAAACTGCAAGGTACTAGTGTCTACAGTCATAGGGTATTTTGTCTTGTAGTGTGTGTTTCAAAGAGGGTGAGTGTTCTTGAAGGGTTCAAGATCACCTCTTTGGTGTTTGTGTTGTGTAATTTGTTGTTGATTACCTAGTGGAATACCCAGGGGTTTCTGGTGACTGGATGTAGCTCAGGTTAAGAGTGAACCAGTATAAACACTGTGTGTGAATCTCTTTATCCCTTACTGCTTTAAAATTGTTTGATCTGTGTTTTTGCAAAGTGCTGATAAAAACAATCGGTTGATTCACATACACAACCGATTGATTTTTTGGAATCAATTTAAAACAGTTTTGTTTCTTGGCTTATCTAATTGCTTGTTCCGTGATTCTGCATTAATCTTCATTCTTGTCTAGAGTTTTCGAAAATCTTTCATTAAACAATTCACCTCGTCTTGCTTAAAGCCTTTAATTCTAACAATTGGCATCAAGAGCTAGGTGCTTGAAAGTCACTTAAGTTTTGATTCAAAAAGTCTCTTTTTCATGGCTGATAAAGTATCCTTTGGGGAGGGTGCTTCTATAAATAGACTACCTCTATTATGTGGTGTAAACTAGCAACTCTGGAAGATTTGAATGAAATTTATTTTATTGAATCTGTGGATAGAAAAATTTGGGATACTATCACAAATGGTCTTTTTATTCCTATGTGTGAAAAAGATAAAGTTTTCTCTGAAAAACCTTGGTCTCAATGGACTAAGAGTAAAAATAAAAAGGTTCAACTTGATTGAATTGCTAAAAATGTTATTATATTTGCCCTTGATTCTAATGAGTTTTTCAGAGTTTCAAGTGTGTTTCAGCAAAGGATATGTGGGATACTCTTGAAAACAGTCATGAAGGTTCATGGGGAATTGTTTGCAAGACAATGACATGTCTTCTCCTGGCTCATCTTTAGAAGTTAAAAAAATTGATCTGTGTCTGATGGCAAAGGAAGAATCTACATCAAGTAGTGTAAGTACAAACTCTTCCATCAATGATAAAAATTACTATCAACTTCTTGAGGTCTTTAAGGAGACTCGTGAAGAAGCTTATAGATTGACCCTTTTGAACAATCAGTTTAAAAGTAAAAACAACTGGTTGGAATATAGAGTCAAAATCTTGGAAGAAGAGTTAAACAATTAAAAAACTGATTTTGAAAATTTGGAAATGGTTTATCAAAATTCTTCTTGCAAGTGTGACTCTAGTTCTTGTGAAAACTGTGAATCTCTTCAAAAAAAGGTTCTTTATCTTGTGAAAACTGTGGATAAGCTTTCTAAAGGGAAATCCAACTTTGAGACTGTACTTGCATCTCAAAATTGTGTCTTTTGGAAAATCTGGACTTGGTTTTAATCCACAGTGGTAGGACAACAACATTTCAAAACCTTTTTCAAGCATTGCAGAAAAACAACCGATTAAAAAGTCAAAACAATCTGTTGTTTCTTGCTTTTACTATATGAGAAAGGGTCATTTTATCAGGTTTTATAGAATTTGAAAAGTTTTCGTTCCTAGGGGTATTTTAAAATGAGTTCCTAAGAATCCAAAGGTTCCTAATAACCAAATTAACCTCTATGGACCCAAATTTGTTAGGGGACCAAACCTTGCCACCTGATTTTGTCTTTTGCAGGATTTCTTGATGAAAAGCAAGCATATGTGGTATCTGGACAGTGGCTGCTCCAAACACATGATAGGAGATATATCCAAGTTTGTCAACATCATCCTCAAGCAAGAAGATCATGTGACTTATGGGGATAACAACAAAGGAAAGATTCTTGGGAAAGGCACTAATGGTAATGAGAACAACTTCTTTATCCATGATGTCCTACATGTGGAAGGAATCAAGCATAATCTTCTCAGCATAAGCCAATTGTGCGATAAAGGAGTTACCTAAGCTCAAGTTTGAAAAAGGATCATATATGTGAATCTTGCCAAAAGGGGAAACAAATTAAACATTCCTTTAAATTGAAAAATATGGTTCATATGGACACTGTTTCTAGAATCAAAGAGTGATGCCTTCTCGACATTCAAAAAGCTATCAAAGAGGTTGCAGAATACTTGTTGCAACAACATATGTGCTATCCACAATGATCATGGAGAAGATATCCAGAATGGGAAGTTCAGATCCTTTTGTGAAAAGCTTGGTATCTTGCACAATTTCTCTGCTCCAAGAACACCACAACATAATGGTGTGGTGTAAAGAAAGAACATATCACTTGAAGAACGGGCTAGAACAATATTGAGTGAATCCTCCTTGACAAAATACTTTTGGGCAGATGTTGTAAGTATTGCATGCTATGTAATGAACCAGGTTCTCATCAGGCCTATCTTGAAAATGACTCCATATGAACTGCTTAATGGAAGGAAACCCAATATAGGTCATATGAAGGTATTTGGATGTAAATGTTACATTCTAAATAATGGTAAAGAAAATATTGGTAAATTTGATGAAAAAGTAGACAATGGTATTTTTCTTGGTTACTCTTTATCTAGTCATGCTTATAGGGTTTATAATAAAAGACTAATGACTATAGATGTGTCTATACATGTTGTATTTGATGAGACTAACCCTGCAGAACAAGGTTCTTTGAGTAATTGTGGAGAAGAAGATGAGCAAAATATATTTTTAAAGAATCTAGAAACCTGTCTAGAAAAACAACCCATTGATTTTGCGAATCAACCGATTGATATTCCGCAACAGGAGGAGCTACCCAAGGAATAGAGGATTCCTAGAGACCTCTATGTGGAAAACATAATTGGGCATATTCATAAAGAATTTTCTACACGAAGAACCATAGCAAACTATTGCAGGCACATGGTCTTTGTGTCTCAAGTTGAACCCAAGTCAATTGATGAAGCTCTCAAGGATGAAAATTGGATTGTTGCTATGCATGAGGAGCTAAATCAATTCATCAAGAATGATGTGTGGTTCCTAGTTCCTAAAACAAATAGGATGAACATCATTGGAACCAAATGGGTGTTCAGAAACAAGGAAGAAGAGTTAGGAGTGATTACAAGGAACAAAGCAAGACTTGTTGCAAAAGCGTACAATCAGGAAGAAGGTGTTAGAATATATGGCCTTAAACAAGAGGGGGGGAGGTGAATTTTTTATAAAATATTTTCACAAACTTTGAAGGTATAATGAAAGCCAATGAAAAATCACAGAGAAAGAAACCAAGGAAAGCAATGCACAAAGCTGTTTTAGTTAATTTCCAGAAAATCAACCTGTTGTTTTTGCGATTCAACCTGTTGTTTTTATCAGCAGTTAATGAAAACAACTTAAAACAGATATATGTGAGATAAGGGAAAGAGATAATCATACAAACAAATTTATACTGGTTCACTCTTACACCAAGAGCTACATCCAGTCCCTAGAAACCACTGGGTAATCCACTATGCAATCAAAACCAGATTACAAACATCACACACCAAAGTAGTGACCTTGAACCCCTCAAGAAACACACTACCTTTGGCAAAACACACCAAGAGTGTTGATCTTGAACACCTCAAGAACACACAACACTCCTTGGCAACACAACTACAAAAATACAGTAATCAAGGAAGAAAGGAATATAATACACTTGGGTATTACAAAGCTTAAAGTTCAGAATTACAACCCAATCCTATTCCACACACTTAAGAATGATCCAAAGCTCTTTCAAATCTTGGAAAAACTGTTTTGATAAACTCTTTCTCTTACTCCAAGATTAGCAGTATAAAACCACCTTTATATAGACCCACTAAGTGGTCAAAAGAATTTAATAAAGGAGCCAAGTTAGTTAGGATCATTTAAAACATATTAAAACCACTTAACATAATTCTGTTAAGGTTTTCAGGAAAACAATCGATTGTTTTGTCCAAACAATCGGTTAAATTGACTTGACAGCAAAGTCAAACTTTTCAAAATCTGCTAAGGTAAAACAACCTGTTGTTTAAAAAAATAACCTGTTGATTTTAACAACATTTTAGAAAAATAATCTTTTCAAAAGGTTAAAGATTCAAATGAACTTGAATCATCTTAAGGAGTGAATTAACAAGTTCCAAACAACTAGACAACACACACACACCCAGCAGCAAGGTCTTCAAGCTTTCCTCTTGGATTTGGAGACATCAAAGCATCTTGTTCAACAGAAGGGATAAACTATGACGAAACCTTTGCAACAGTGGCCAGATTGGAAGTTGTGAGGTTACTACTAGCATTTGCTTGCACGAGCGACTTCAAACTGTTTCAAATGGATGTGAAGAGTGTCTTCCTTAATGGAGTTATAAATGAGGAGGTCCTTGTCTCATAACCACCCGGGTTTGAAGATCATCAACATCCCAAGTATGTATACAAGCTGAAAAAGGCCTTGTATGGTCTCAAGCAAGCTCCAAGGCAGTGGTATGAGAGGTTAAGTAATTTCCTCTTGTCTCATGATTATGAAAGAGGGACGATTGACAAAACTCTCTTTATTAAAAATTCAAATTTTGCCATTATTTTAGTCCAAATATATGTTGATGACATTATTTTTGGGGCTACTAATGATAGCTTGTGTAAAGAATTTGTGGCTGCTATGCAGGGAGAATTTGAAATGTCAATGATGGGAGAGTTGTCCTTCTTCTTGGGACTGCATGTCAAGAAATCTAAGGATGACATCTTTCTAAGTCAATCTAAGTATTGCAAGGAGATCCTCAAAAAGTTTGAAATGGAGAAGTGTAAAGAGGCAACTACACCAATGTCCATAAGCTACTACATGGATGGTGATGCTGCTGGAAAAGCAGTGGATCAAGACAAATACAGGGGTTTGATTGTCTTTTTGTCCACCTTACAGCCAGTAGGCCAGACATTATGTTTGGAGTGTGCCTTTGTGCTAGATTTTAGTCAAATCCAAAAGAATCACACCTTAAAGATGCCAAAAGAATTCTGAAGTATCTAAAGGGCATAACTATTGTTGGGTTATGGTATCCCTCTCACTCTCCTATACATTTAGTTGGATAATCTGATTCTGATTTCGCAGGATGCAAACTGGACAAAAAAAGCACAAGTGGAACTTGTCATCTTCTTGGCTTAAGCCTTATATCTTGGCATAACAAGAAGCAAGCCTGTGTGGCACTCTCAACTGCTGAAGCAGTATAGATCGTTGCAGGAAGCTGTTGTGCTCATATTTTGTGGATCAAACAACAGCTAGAAGACTTTGGGTTGAAAGTTAGCAAAGTACCTATGCTTTGTGAAAACACAAGTGCCATTAATCTCACAAAAAATCAGGTTCAACACTCTAGAACAAAGTATATTGAGATCCGACACCATTTCATAAGGGATCATGTGAGCAATGGAGATTGAGGTGAAGTTCATTGCGACTGAAAGGCAACTAACAAACTTTTTTATAAAACCTTTGGCAAAGGTCAGGTTCTTCTTTTTCAGAAATGATTTAGGAATTCTTGACTTAGAAACTCTATCTTAATGTTGTTTTTATCCCTCCTTTTAGTCTATTTGTGAAGAAAAATAGGGGGAGAAGTATGTGGTTTGTAATGAGCTTATATTCTGCTTTAAAACTTGGTTTATATGTTGTTTTATTCTAATTTGTAAACTGTTGCATAAACTCTGATTTGCACCTTGCTTTCACTAGTTTTCATACTGATTTTGCTGATTTTTCTTATGGGAATCACTAAGTGAAAACTGGTTATGTGGTGCTAATGATATTTGGGAATGATTACCTCTGGTACTTGCACATTTTGTGTTTTGCAGGTATTGTCAAATTCAAACAGAACATCCCAAGCAAACCATGGATTTGTCTTCATCAAATAAGGGGAGATTATTGAACTCAAAGCTTTGATGTCTCCAAATCCATGAAGATTACTTGAAGACTAGGTTGCTGCTTGTGGGCATGGGTTCTGGGTAGATTAGAATTTGTCAATCCACTCTTAGCTTAGTCCAAAACTGAATCAATCAAGTTCTTTCAAAATAAAAGTGTTTTTCAAAGTAGTGAAAAACAAACTGTTGATTTTTCGTTTCAATCGGTTGTTTCACTTGGTGGTTTTGGAAAGGATTTGAAAAAGCTAAAATTGGCTGACCTCACAGTTAAGGCCAATACAATCAGTTGAATCAAGCTTTCAATTGATTATTTTTTTTTAAATCTTAACAGAATTGGTTAATTCAGTTAAATCTGTTTTTCATGATTTTTCCTGTTCTTACTTGTATTTCAATTCATATTTGTAAAACTGCAAGGTACTAGTGTCTACAGTCAGAGGGTGTTTTGACTTGTAATGTTTGTGTTTCAAAAAGGGTGAGTGTTCTTGAAGGGTTCAAGATCACCTCTTTGGTGTTTGTGTTGTGTAATCTGTTGTTGGTTACCTATGTGTTTCTGATGACTGGATGTAGCTCAGGTTAAGAGTGAACCAGTATAAACATTGTGTGTGAATCTCTATATCCCTTACTGCTTTAAAACTGTTTGATCTGTGTTTTTTGAAAGTGCTGATAAAAACAATCGGTTGATTCGCACAAACAACCGATTGATTTTCTGGAATCAATTTAAAACAGTTTTGTTTCTTGGCTGATATGATTGCTTTTTCTTTGATTATGCACTAATCTTCATTCTTGTACAAAATTTTCGAAAATATTTCATTAAACAATTCACCCCACTCTTGTTTAAAGCCTTTAATTCTAACATCCCCTACCTAAAGAGGAATTTCCTCGGGATAAGAAATTACAGGTATGGGAAGCTAACTTTAATTTTTTTAATAGTACCCTAGGCTAAAAGATCTGAATGTGGAGTGAACGTGGTCCCAATATTCATTTTTTCTTGCTGGGATGTTATTTGTGTATATATTGTTTAAACTTGTAAAAATATTAGATTTTGAGGGTTTAGTATTTAAGTATTATTTTTTATGTTAAATAATATTTTAAATATTGTGGATTGCGTTTTGAATGATATTCTATGATAAAATTGCATGGAATTGAATTCATACATTTGGGATAATGTATGGACTGATGTTTGTTTGTGTATTAAGTATTGATGCCTATGTGGTAATAGAGATCTCTGAGCTTCACTGATGATCTAAGTCACATAACCTAAGATATCAGGTGGTGAGAATCTGATGGGGGAGTTCATGCACACCGTGAAATATGAGATGCATGACTTGGGTTGTATTGAACTTACCTTGATCCTTTTTGTTGGATTCGCTGGTAATCTTTGGATCAGGTGTTAGTCTTTGGTAGGACTTACTTAATACGGGTCTTTCAGAAGGCGTCATTTGTTATTCTGTTTGTTGAATATCCTGGATGTATAGATCCATGTGATTTTTATGTTGGAATTTGAAGAAGATTGAGTAATTGTGAAATTGATCTATGTAATCTCGTTTTGTCATTTGATTTAATTGTGTGTATTACAAAACTTTATTTTCACTAGCTTATCCTTGTTTTTCTTGTTGTGTTGTGAACAACGATGATTGTACTATGTACAAGAACAAATGATTGTACAGGTGTCGGAGGTTCTGAAGCTTTAAGATGTTATTTTGAACTTTATATTGTTAATATTTGTATTTTATTACTCATAATCTTCTAATAGGAATATTTTGAAAAAAACTCTCAGTTTATATAGAAACCGATAGAACTTGTATTGTAATAGTTAGATGTATTTTTGGGGTGTTACAAACGTCACACTACAATAATATGTGTGAGTGAGATATGATTTTTTTAGAAAAAATAAAATAGTTATTTTTTTTATTTATGCAGGCCAGCGGACCAACCCACTCCGTCCCCTTGTTGACCCGCATGAGTTGCGGGTTATGCGTAACGGGCCTAAACGAATCAACGGGCTAGATTAGTAAACCGTCTTGCATTGGCTCGCATAGCCCGTCCCGCATGACCATCTCTAGGATCAAGTGTTTTTAAATCTTAACTCACTTTATTTTAAATAAAATTAAAAATTAAAATAGAAAATAGTTTGAAATATTAATTTTTTATATTATATCATTTAAAATGTACATACAATAATATTATAATTTAAATAATTAATTCTTAAATAGAGTAATTTAATATATAAAAATAATATTTATATTAATTTATTTAATTAAAGATATTATTTAATTAATAAATAAAAAAATAAAAATATGAATATAATTAAATGTGATTAAATTAATTAAAATAAAAACATTTAAAATATGAAATAAATAATGAAAACTAGTCTGATTTGTGATTTTGTTCTTGATTAATAATAGAGACCGAAATAAGAATGAGTTTGACTAATCAATTTTTGTCACCTCTACTAATTTGCAATCTATTCTTTCACTAAGATTATGTTTGGATTGGGTAGTGGATGTATGAGGATTTGAAAAAGTGGATGTGTGAAGATTTGAGAGGAAAGTGGAAAGAAACTAAGTGTCTTTGGAATGAAATATGTTAGGGTGGATACGTGAGGAAAATTTATTAAAGTTTATGAGTGATGTGATGGTTATGAGGGAATTTTGATTTTTTTTAAAGTGTAAAATGTAAGACTATAAATCTACCCTTGTATTTATAAATATTTGAATAAAATGAAATGTGAAGTATTTTTTTTGTATTAATTTGAGTTAATTAAAATTTTGTAACTTATTTTCGGTATCGTTGAATATTCAGATTAAAATGAAAAGTATTTAAATGTAAAATTATCAAGATATCTTAAAATAGTAAATTTTTATATAAAAATAAATAATTTAAATATTTATAAATTTAAAAAGTATAATTAAAAAATAATTTTGTATTAAATATAAATAGTAGTATTAAATTTATAATAATAATAGTTATTATTATATAATTTATTTATTATAAATAACTATATATTTGTGTTATATTAAAATTTTATTTTATTATTAATTATATTAATTATTATTATTTTATTTTATTAATAATACCATTTGTGTTAGTTAAATTTATGTAATAATTAGTATTTGTATTTAGATAATTTTAATATATTTCATTTGGATTATATTATGTTATATATATTAACTATACAATGAAAAGAAAATGAATCTACCACTTTTATACAAAGACAAAAAACGAAGTTAAAATGAGAAAAACACATTGCGTGTGTGATTTTCCATAAGGTTGTTTGCATCTTGGAGGTTGAAAAACACGTTTCACGTTTATCCCTCCCTTCTTCTCTCACGCATATCATTGGATCCAAATGAGAAATATTAATGCACTTTCATCCTCGTGAATAGTATTTTTCTTGAAACAAGAATGCTATTAGAATTTCATATTATTTACTTTTAATTTAATATACTAATATTAATTAAGTTGTTTAATTTTTTAAATTTATTTATATTATTAATTATTTTAAACTATTTAAATATAATTAATAAGAGAAAAGAATAGTTTTTTCACACTGTCTTAAACCTATTTCTATCTTTTTCTTGTAACTCCATCTTATATTATTGTATTAGTTTTTTTAAGTTGTCCAATGAAATAAAATTAATCATAACAAAAATAGGTAGTTGACTTTGAAAAACAATATTTAATAACAAGAAACAATTATGTTAATGGAATATATAAGATTATATCTTTAAAAAAAAAATTACGAGTTAAAGCACGTGACCCTTTTGATACTATAGATCTAGTTTTAAATACTTGTTTAAATCATGTAAACTAATTACTACATTATCTTATAATTTTTAATTAAAAATTGATGTCTTAACCCTTTCTTGTTTTAAAGCTTCTTTCATATAAGATCATATTTATAATAATTTATATTAATTTAAAATTTTAAAATGTTTCTTCCATACAAACTAAAATGTGTATATATATATATATATATATATATTAAAAAGTAAATTATTTAATATTTTCATTCCTATTCACTTTTTTTTTTATAAAATTGGAGATAAGAAATCAACGCTATGTAACAACCCGGAAAATACATCTAACTATTACAATACAGGTTCTACTTATTTCTATACAAGCATAAAGTTTTTCAAAACATTCCTAATACATGATTAGGACATATAGAAATACAAATATTTACAATATAAGTTTCATAATCAACGCCCTAAAACTCTTCCGATTCTCAGACACCTGTAAGATCATCTGCTCGTGTACGTAGTACAGTCATCGCAGTTCAAACACAACAAGAAAAGCAAGGGTAAGCTAGTGAAAATATAATTTTATAATATACACAATTAAATCAAAAGAGAAAATCAAGTTACATGATCAATTTCTCAAATTATTCAATCTTCTTCAAATCTCAACAATAAAACAATCACATAGATCTCACATGGATCTACACATCCAGAATATTCAACAAACAACATCTTCCGGAAGACCCGTATTAAGTAAGTCCTACCAGAGACTAACACCTGATCCAAAGATTACCAGCGAATCCAACAGAAAGGATCAGGGTAAGTTCAATACAACCCAAGCCGTGCATCTCATATGTCACGGTGTGCATGAACTCCCCCATCAGCTTCTCACCACCTGATATCTTAGTCTATGTGACTTAGATCATCAGTGAAGCTCGGAGATCTCTGTTACCACATAGGCATCAATACTTAATACACAGCAAACATCAGTCCATACATTATCCCAAATGTATGAATTCAATTCCATGTCATCCCGTCATACAATATCATTCCAAACACGATCCACAACATTCAAAAACGTAATTAAAATAAATAAAAAAGCAACACTTAAATATTAAACCATCAAAATATAATATTTTTACAAATTTAAATAATATATAAACAAACAACCCAATATATATAACACACAACATCCCTGCAAGAAAAATTGAATATTGGGACCACGTCCCTTCCGCATTCAGATCTTCTATCCTAGGGTGCTATAAAAAATTAAATTTAGCTTCCCTTACCTCAATTGCTTGCTTCCCAAGCAACTTTTAGAATTTTATTCCCCACCGTTTGCATAAGCTTCAAAATTTACGGGCCTAATGCAAATTATCCAAACAGAACAAAAATTCAGTATATAATAGAATAAGTTGAGAGGATTAAACTTCTCAACTGACCCCACCAAGATTGATGACTAAATCCTAAGGAAAAACAGAGAACAAAGGATATTTAGAGTAAAAATGAACTTACTCTGTTTGAAAATCTGATCGGGTAGAAATGTTCCTTAATTCCTCTGCTACAGCGTGGTATGATTAGATTCTAAAATAGATGAAGATTGGGAGAGAAATTAAGAGAGAGGGAGAGAAGAGAATTGGAGAGAGAGAGAGAGAAAGAAGAAAAATGGTACTGTGGTGTGAAGAAGAATGTTTCTGTTGGTTTTTTAAAAAAAAGGGCACGCTGTTACATTATCTCCAACTACAAAAATTTTCATCCTCGACAATGAACTTACCAATAAAGAGACTAGGGTATGATGCTCGTATCTCCTCTTCAATTTCCCAAGTGGAGTCTCCAGAGATGAGATCCCACAATACTTTCACCATGGGAATACTTCTTCCACGAAGTTGTTTCACTTGTGAATCTAAAATTCTGATTGGCTTCACTTCAAACGTTAAATTTTCTTTCACCTGGATAGAATCAGACTCTAGAATGTGACTGGGATCAGGTACGTACTTTCTTAGCTGAGATACATGGAAAATATTGTTAAGGTTAGCTAAAGGAGGAGGTAAAGCAATTTCATAAGCCATGGGGCCTATTCTCCGGAGAATTTGATAAGGTCCTATGAACTTAGGAGTCAATTTCTTGGATTTGAGTGCTCTTCGTACACCAGTGAATGGTGTAACTCTAAAAAAGACATGCTCACCCGTAGAGAATTCTAAAGGTCTTCTTCTTTTATCTGCATAACATTTTTGCCTGCTGAGAGATGTTTTCAATCTTTCCTGAATCATTTTGACTTTCTCATTGGTTTGTTGTATTAATTCTAGTCCAATTAACACACTCTCACCATCCTGAAACCAACACAGAGGTGTCCTGAAACAACATCCAGAATAGATTACCAGCGAATCCAACAGAAAGGATCAGGGTAAGTTCAATACAACCCAAACCGTGCATCTCATATGTCACGGTGTGCATGAACTCCCCCATCAGCTTCTCACCACCTGATATCTTAGTCTATGTGACTTAGATCATCAGTGAAGCTCGGAGATCTCTGTTACCACATAGGCATCAATACTTAATACACAGCAAACATCAGTCCATACATTATCCCAAATGTATGAATTCAATTCCATGTCATCCCGTCATACAATATCATTCCAAACACGATCCACAACATTCAAAACGTAATGAAAAAAAAAAACACTTAAATATTAAACCATCAAAATATAATATTTTTACAAATTTAAATAATATATAAACAAACAACCCAATATATATAACACACAACATCCCTGCAAGAAAAATTGAATATTGGGACCACGTCTCCAAGCAACTTTTAGAACTTTATTCCCCACCGTTTGGATAAGCTTCAAAATTTACGGGCCTAATGCAAATTATCCAAACAGAACAAAAATTCTGACCCCACCAAGATTGATGACTAAATCTTAAGGAAAAACAGAGAACAAAGATATTTAGAGTAAAAATGAACTTACTCTGTTTGAAAATCTGATCGGGTAGAAATGTTCTGTTACAGCGTGAATTGGAGAGAAAGAGAAAGAAGAAAAATGGTATTGTGGTGTGAAGAAGAATGTTTTTGTTGGTTTTTAAAAAAACGGGACGCTGTTACACGCTACATATTGTCTTTATCCGCAATTAATGAAAAAATTAAATGCAATATACTTTTAACCGTATAAGGAAATTTTTTTTGACGAGAACATATTACTTTTTAATATATATAATCATTTATTTTATTTTCTTCTCTTTTATGATCTTTCAAATAATCACCAATTCCGATTCTGTTGTTTTTTAAATTTTATTTTATTTTTATAATTTGATTTTTTATTTATTTATCTGTTTAAATAAAGATTTTAATTTTTCTTATCTTAAATTTAAATCTATCAAATGATATTTCAAAATTAAATAAAACAATATAAAAATAAATAAATATATATTAAAAAAGTTTAATTGAAGCTCTCACTTTATTTAAAGTTTTATAAAATAGCCACTGGTATAATATAAATTAATCATAGACAACAACATTGATTTAGAGATCCTTGTTGGACACAAAAACCATTCTTAAATCCCTTTGATGCACAATCTTCCTTGCAATTTCCAGTGCAAAGACCGAAGCACCGAAGATCTTCATCGATCATTCCTGTTACTGGTTCTGCTACTGCTCCTCCTCCTGCGTTAAGATTACCATAAAATTTTATGAATTTTCACCACAAAACTATACCAAATTTCACCATAAAAATAAGAAAATATCACTTTCCCTAGGATTATATGCTAAATAGTAAATTAGAGAATGAAACTAATTTGGTTTTCCAATTACCTGATGTAAGAACCAAAGCAACAAATAAAACACTGAAGAGAAAAGGATGACAGAAGCGAGAAGCCATTTTAAGAGAATGAAATTTTTCAGTTTGATCTTTTGTTTATGGTGAGATAAATATTTAGAGTTCTACTCATTATATATAAAGGATATTGAAGATTATCATTTACTACTCATTATTATGCGTTATTGAAAATAAATTAAAAAATTAACTTTTGGTCAAAAGAAAATCACGAAAGTTATTTAATAAATGAATTGTTTAATACATTGAAAGTTAAAAATTTAATTTTTAAATTCTTTTTATTAATAAACAAGGTTCATATTTGCAGTTTAAAGGTGGATATTATTTGAGTATTTTATGGAAAGTAGTGAAGAGTGGTCAATTGTTCCTTTCTTTCTCATTAATTTAATTAATATTGTAATTAATAATTATTATAACTTCTCCATGAGATGCTTCAAAAGATGTTTTTAATTTTGGCTAACATAGTTAATTAAAAATTAACAAACAATATTTATGTGTAAAAATATTATCATTTTTTATCAATTATTTCGATTTAAATCAATAATAATGAAATAATGTGAATTTCTTTTTTTAAAATTGTATTTAACAATTTTTCGTCAATGAAATATTTGTTTTAATTATGAATAGGTATAGTTTACCTAGGTATATTTTTGTTAACATGAGTTTCGGTCTAATCCTTTTTTTTTAAATAATACTTATTGTTGTTACTTGAGGTGTCAACCTCAAGTTGCATAATAATACCTAACATAAAAACATTTTATAACAAGAATAAAATAAAAATATAATATATGGACATAAAATAAAATAGAAAAATATATCATATATTTTAACTTTTTTAAATTATAAATTGAGAAATTAAATTCCGTTTTTTTCACCTGATTCACAATCTATTCTTTCATTAAGAATTTCGTATTATTTGCTTTTAATTTAATATACTAATTAAACATTAATTCATTTGTTTAATTAGGTTATCTTTTATTTTTTAAAATTTATTTTATATTAATAGTTATTTTAAAACTATTTAAATATAAAAAGAAAATAGATTTTCAATATCGTCTTAAACTTATTTCTATCTTTATCTTATAATTCCATCTTATCATTGTATTAATTAATCATTCTAAGTTGTCCAATGAAATAAAATTAATCATAAAAAAATAGGTAGTTGTGTTTTTAAACTATAAGTCATTTTGAAAAACAATATTAATAACAAGAAATAATTATGCTAATGGAATAAATAAGATTATATATTAAAAAATACATATTGTACTATATTATTACGATTCAATAATTCTTTACATTGATATAATTTTTTAGATTATTAAACAAAAATTCGTCCATTGCTCACCAACTAGTTATATATTACTTTTCTAATTTCTGTAAGTTCTTGGCACTTACAAATTAAAAAAAATAAAAGTAATTACGAGTTAAAGCACGTGACCCTTTTGATACTATAGATTTAGTTTTAAATACTCGTTTAAATCACGTAAACTAGTTATTACATTATCTTTTAATTTTTAATTAAAAATTGATGTCTCAACCCTTTCTGTAACACCCCGGAAAATAACATTTAACTATTACAATACAGGTTCTACATATTTCTATACACACTTGGAATTTTTCAAAACATTCCTAATACATTATTAGGATTTGTAGAAATACAAATATTTACATATCCACAGCTCAAAATAAAACTCTGAAACCTCTAAGGCTCTCCTGCATCTGTATGGTCATCTGCTCGTGTACATAGTACAGTCATCGCAGTTTAAACACAATAAGAAAAGCAAGGGTAAGCTAATGAAAATAGAATTTTATAATATACATAATTAAATCAAAAGAGAAAACCAAATTACATGATCAATTTCTCAAAGGGTGATTATATTTTGACACCCCGCTCCAGTTTACACCTACACTAAAATATTAATATTTGTAATAAAAAAAAATTTAAAAATAAAAAAAATATCTTTAATGAAATATTAGACAAAATTTAAAATGTTAAAATAATTTTTAAAATTCAAAAAATTAAAAATGATTAAAATATTAATATTTAGTGGGGTGTAAAGTGGAGCAATGGGTGTCAAACCATCATTTTCCTTTCTCAAATTATTCAATTTTCTTCAATTCTCAACAATAAACAATCACATAGATCTCACATGGATCTACACATCCAGATATTCAACAAACAACGTCTCCCGGAAGACCCGTATTAAGTAAGTCCTACCAGAGACTAACACTTGATCCAAAGATTACCAGCGAAGATCAGGGTAAGTTCAATACAACCCAAGCCGTGCATCTCATATTTCACAGTGTGCATGAACTCCCCCCATCAGCTTCTCACCACCTGATATCTTAGTTTATGTGACTTAGATCATATGTGAAGCTCGGAGATCTCTGTTACCACATAGGCATCAATACTTAATACACAACCAACATCAGTCCATACATTATCCCAAATGTATGAATTCAATTCCATACCATTCTGTCATACAATATCATTCAAAAGGTGATGCACAATATTCAAAAGTCTATTTGACATAAGAAAAAATAACACTTTAATACTAAATCATCAAAATATAATATTTTTACAAATTTAAATAATATACAAACAAACAACCCAATATATAAAGACACAACATCCCTAAGAAAAATTGAATATTGGGACCACGTCCCTTCCGCATTCAGATCTTCTATCCTAGAGTGCTATTATAAATTAAATTTAGCTCCCCTTACCTCAATTGATTGCTTTCCAAGCAACTTTTAGAATTTTATTCCCCACAGTCTGGATAAGCTTCAAGATTTACGGGCCTAATGCAAATTATCCAAACATAACAAAAATTCAGTATATAGTAGAATAAGTTGAGAGGATTAAACTTCTCAACTGACCCGACCAAGATTGATGACTAAATCCTAAGGAAAAATAGAGAACAAAGGAACTTTGGAGCAAAAATGAACTTACTCTGTTTGAAAATCTGATCGAGTAGAAATGTTCCTTAACTCCTCAGCTACAGCGTGGTATGATCAGATTCTAAAATAGATGAAGATTGGGAGAGAAAATTAAGAGAGAGGGAGAGAAGAGAATTGGAGAGAGAGAATGGAGATAAGGATGAATAATGTGTGCAGGGGGTTTTGTTTTTAAAAAAAACACGTTACATTATCTCCAACTACAAAACTTTTCGTCCTTGAAAATGAACTTACCAATAAAGAGACTAGGGTATGATGCTCGTATCTCCTCTTCAATTTCCCAAGTGGAATCTCCAGAGATGAGATCCCACAATTCTTGGATTTGAGTGCTCTTCCTACACCAGTGAACGGTGTAACTCTCAAAAAGACATGCTCACCCGCAGAGAATTCTAAAGGTCTTCTTCTTTGATATGCATAAGATTTTTGCCTGCTAAGAGATGTTTTCAATCTTTCCTGAATCATTTTGACTTTCTCATTGGTTTGTTGTATTAATTCTGGTCCAATTAACACACTTTCACCATCCTGAAATCAGCACAAAGGTGTCCTGCACTTTCTTCCATACAATGCCTCGAAAGGAGCCATTCCTATGCTAGCTTGGTAACTGTTATTGTAAGTGAACTCTACCAATGGTAGAATTTCATCCCAACTGCCCAAATGATCTAACACACAAGTCCTAAGAAAATCCTCTAAGGACTGGATACTTCTCTCTGATTGTCCATCAATCTGAGGATGGTATGCTGAACTAAGTCTGAGTTTAGTCCCCAAAGCTTCTTGAAGTGTTTTCCAGAATCTGAAGGTGAATCTAGGATCTCTATCTGAAACTATGCTGGAGGGTACACCATGCAATCTGACTATTTCAACTATGTAAATTTGGGCCAACTTTCGCATAGAGATTCTCAAGGCTATAGGTAGGAAGTGTGTCATCTTTGTCAACCTGTCCACTATGACCCAAACAGAGTCATGCTTCCTCAAAGTACGTGGTAAATGGGTAACAAAATCCATTGAGATATTGTCTCACTTCCACACTGGAATGTCTAACTGAGTTAACATGCCTTCAGGTCGTTGATGTTCAATCTTTGATTTCTGACAAGTCAAGCAAGCAGCTACAAACTTAGCTACATCATTCTTCATGTCATGCCACCAATAAGACTTCTTGAGATCTTGATACATCTTGTTCATTCCTGGATGTAAACTGAGTTTGCTTTTATGACCTTCAGATAACACTATTTGCTTTAGTTCATTATCCTCTGGTATGCATATTCTATTTTTGAATCACAAAATAGCATCCACTCCTAAAGAGAAGTCTTTAGCTTTGTCAGTATTTAATAAGCCCATGAAGTTCTTCAATTTTGAATCTTCCAACTGCTTCTCCTTCACCTTCTCCAGAAATTCATTAGTTATAACAAGTGTATTACAACTAATGCAAGTTGAAGACATGGAAACCTCCAAATTCATACTCCTGAAATCTTCAATCAATGCTAGCTCTCTAATCATAAGCGACGACATTTGTATTTTTTTATGACTCAATGCATCTGCAACAACATTTGCCTTCCCAGGATGATATATTAGTTGAAAATCATAGTCTTTTAAAAATTCCATCCATCTCCTTTGGCTAATATTTAACTCCTTCTGATCAAACAAATACTTCAAGCTTTTATGATCACTGAACACATTAAAACTAACTCCGTAAAGAAAATGTCTCCATATTTTTAAAGCAAAGACAACTACTGCCAATTCTAGATCATGAGTTGGATAATTTCTTTCATGCACCTTTAACTGACAAGAAGCGTAGGCAATAACTTTCTTATTCTGCATCAAAACACAATCCAATCCCTGATAGGAAGCATCACAAAAAACTTCAAAAGAATGATTGGTATCAGGGATTGTCAATACAGGAGCATTAGTCAACCTTGTTTTCAACTCTTCAAAGCTTCTCTCACATTGTTCAGTCCATGCAAAAGGATGATCCTTTCTAGTCAATTGGGTCAAAGGAGCCACTATTTTAGAAAAGCCTTCTATAAATCTCCTGTAATATCCTGCTAACCTGACAAAGCTTCTAATTTCTGTAACTGTTTTAGGACGCTCCCACTGAAGTACAACCTCCACTTTAGAAGAATCTACTGATATTCCCTGTGCAGAGATGACATATCCTAAAAATTGTATTTCTGACATTCAGAAGTCACATTTTGAAAGTTTAGCATATAACTGTTTTTCTCTCAAAATGTTCAGGACGGTTCTAAGATGTTCTGCATGTTCTTCCCTTGTACTAGAATAAATCAAGATGTCATCTATGAACACTACCACAAACTTATCAAGAAAAGGTCTGAATATTCGATTCATATAATCCATGAAAATAGTTGGAGTATTAGTCACACCAAATGGCATGACCAAAATTTCATAGTGACCATACCTTGATCTAAAAGCAGTCTTCTGAACATCTTCCACTTTCACTGAAATTTGATGATAACCTGAGCGCAAATCTATTTTAGAAAAGACAACTGCCTCGTGCAACTGATCCATTAGATCATCAATTCTAGGAAGAGGATATTTATTCTTTATTGTTAACTTGTTTAATTGTCTTTAATCTATGCATAGACGTGACGAACCTTCCTTCTTCTTCACTAATAGAACTGGAGCTCCCCATGGAGAAACACTAGGTCGAATGAATTGCTTCTCAAATAAGTCTTCTAGTTGTTTCTTCAATTCAGGTAACTCTGCTGGTGCCATTCGGTATTATTCAATTTTCTTCAAATCTCAACAATAAACAATCACATAGATCTCACATGGATCTACACATTCAGAATATTCAACAAACAACGTCTTCCGAAAGACCCGTATTAAGTAAGTCCTACCAGAGAGTAACACCTGATCCAAAGATTACCAGCGAATCCAACATAAAGGATCAGGGTAAGTTCATACAACCCAAGCCGTGCATCTCATATGTCACGGTGTGCATGAACTCCCCCATCAGCTTCTCACCACCTGATATCTTAATCTATGTGACTTAGATCATCAGTGAAGCTCGGAGATATCTGTTACCACATAGGCATCAATACTTAATACACAACCAACACCAGTCCATACATTATCCCAAATGTATGAATTCAATTCCATACCATTCTGTCATACAATATCATTCAAAAAGTGATCCACAATATTCAAAAGTTTATTTGACATAAGAAAAAAATAACACTTTAATACTAAATCATCAAAATATAATATTTTTATAAATTTAAATAATATACAAACAAACAACCCAATAAATAAACACACAACATCCCTAAGAAAAATTGAATATTGGGACCACGTCCCTTCCGCATTCAGATCTTCTGTCCTAGGGTGCTATTATAAATTAAATTTAGCTCCCCTTACCTCAATTTCTTGCTTTCCAAGCAACTTTTAGAATTTTATTCCCTAAAATCTGGATAAGCTTCAAGATTTACGGGCCTAATGCAAATTATCCAAACAGAACAAAAAATCAGTATATAGTTGAATAAGTTGAGAGGATTAAACTTCTCAACTGACCCGACCAAGATTGATGACTAAATCCTAAGGAAAAATAGAGAACAAAGGAATCCTTAGGAAAAATAAAGAACAAAGGAACTTTAGAGGAAAAATGAACTTACTCTGTTTGAAAATATGATCGAGTAGAAATGTTCCTTAACTCCACAGCTACAACGTGTGGTATGATCAGATTTTAAAATAGATGAAAATTGAGAGAGAAAATTAAGAGAGAAGGAGAGAAGAGAATTGGAGAGAGAGAATGGAGATAAGGAAGAATAATGTGTGTAGGGGTTCTGTTTTTTAAAAAAATACGTTGTTACACTTTCTTGTTTTAAAGCTTCTTTCATAAGATCATATTTATAATAATTTATATTAATTTTAAAATTTTAATATGTTTCTTTTATATAAATTAAAATGTATATATATATACATATATATTAAATATATTAAAAAGTAAATTATTTAATATTTTTCATTCCTATTCACTTTTTTAATAGTATAGGAGATAAGCAAATAATGCAATATATTTTCTTTATGCGCAATGAATGAAAAAATTAAATGCAATATATTTTCTTGTTTTAAAGCTTCTTTAATAAGATTATGTTTATAATAATTTATATTAATTTAAAATATATTTTCTTGTTTTAAAGCTTCTTTCATAAGATTATGTTTATATTAATTTATATGAATTTAAAATTGTAATATATTTCTTTCATATAAATTATTTCTGTTTAAATGAAGATTTCAATTTTTCTTATCTTAAATTTAAATAAATAAAAAAATATATTAAAAGAAGTTAATTGAAGCTCTAACTTTATTTAAAGTTTTATAAAATAGCCACAGGTATAATATAAATTAATCATAGACAACAACATTGATTGAGAGATCCTTGTTGGATACAAAAACCACTCTTAAACCCCTTTGATGCACAATCTTCCTTGCAATTTCCAGTGCAAAGACCGAAGCATCGAAGGTCTTCATCGATCATTCCTGTTACTGATTCTGCTACTGCTTCTCCCCCTGCGTTCAGATCACCATAAAATTTTATGAATTTTCACCATAAAATTATACCAAATTTCACCATAGAAAACAAGAAATAATAAGAAAATATCACTTTCCCTAGGATTATATGCTAAATAGTAAATTAGAGAATGAAATTAATTTGGTTTTTCCAATTACCTGATGTAAGAACCAAAGCAACAAATAAAACACTGAAGAGAAAAGAATGACAGAAGCAAGAAGTCATTTCAAGAGAATGATATTTGTCAGTTTGATCTTTTGTTTATGGTGAGATGAATGTTTAGGGTTCTACTCATTATTATATATAAAGGCTATTGAGGATTATCATTTACTACTCTTTATTATGTGTTATTGAAAATAAGTTTAAAAATTAACCTTTGGTCAAAAGAAAATCAAAAAAGTTATTTAATAAATGAATTGTTTAATACATTGAAAGTTTAAAATTTAATTTTTAAATTCTTTTCTTTTTATTATTAAACAAGGTTCATATTTTCAATTTAAAGGTGGGTGTTATTTGAGTATTTTATGGAAAGTAGTGAAGAGTGATCAATTATTCCTTTCTTTCTCATTAATTTCAGTAATATTGTAATTAATAATTATTATAATTTTTCCATGATATGCGATGTTTTTAATTTTGGCGAACATATTCAATTAAAAATTAACTAACAATGTGTAAAATATTATCATTTCTTTATCAATTATTCAGATTTAAAGCATTTATACAAGGAGAGCCAAAATAAATAAATAAAGTCTATTATTTTCCAAACATTCTTATAATGGTTTCTAATATAATATATGCTTATATACATCGCAATTCACAATGAAAACAATAGATAAAAAAATAAACTATTGAAATAAATTTTAATCAACAAATCGAATAATTCAATTTTATTCAAATACCAACATATAACAAGCATATAAATCACCTATGGATCTACACATAAAAAATATTCAATAAGTGAAATATCAACTAACGTATTCTGAAAGACTCATATCATACATGTTTCACGGTAAATTATCTTTTAATCCAATCCAAAACATATATTAATAAGCGAACCCAAGAGTAACTGATCAGAGTAACTTCAACACTACACAATTTGTGCATTTACATATGTCATGATGTGGAAGAACCCTTTCAGTCTCTAACTACTTAATATCTTAATCTATATGACTTAGACCATTAGTGAAACAAAAAGATCTTTGATACAACATAGGTCACTAGAAGAAAAAATGGTTTTAACGCGAGTTTATTTTTACACTATCAAGGGTTAAAACATCCATTAAGTCATTTATCCAGGGTTGTAGTTTCCTCTACTAAACCATCTCTGGGGAACGTGATCCCGAGGTTTTTTAAACCCTAGAAAAAGTTTTTCAAAACTCCCGTTAAATACCATGGGCTTAAGAACCTCCGTAAAATACCATGAATTTCAAAACCTCCATAAAATACCAAGGGTTTTAAGACCTCCATAAAATACCACGGGTTTCAAAACCTTTGTAAAATATCACAGGTTTCAAAACCTCCGTAAAATATCATGGGTTTCAAACTCTCTGTAAAATACAATGGGTTTTAGGACCTCCGTAAAATATCATAGGTTTCAAAACTTCTTTAAAATATCATAGGTTTCAAAGCCTCCGTAAAATATCATAAGTTCCAGAACCTCCGTAATATTATTTTTTTATTCATTTATCATTTAAGCATTCATGTATTTTTCAACCACAATTGTTTACATCTATTGTATTTATTTATCTATATTTGTTAAAGTACTTTTTCAATAAATAAAACAAATAAATGGATATAATATTTATCAATTGACAAAATAAATGGCAATCGCGGTGGATCAACGATCAAGACAAAGGGGACTCGTTAATAGCTTAGGCTTTTCGCATGCCCCAAAACAATTGCCTGATTTTTCATATTTTTTTTATCTATCCTTAGCTAAAATATCTATGTAAAAGTAGTAAATAAAATTCATTTGTAACTCAAAATTTATTTATTAATTTTAATCCATGTCAATATCTGCAAGATAAACATGAAGTTTATTGTATAAGAATCCTTTATAATTTTAAAATCCTCCATCCAAAAATATCCAATTTTTTTCTCCCTTCATATATTATCTATTTCAGAATTTGGTCGCATCTCATATTAGTTGAGGAACCAGGAATCAATCCTATCAGATCAGATTTTCAAATATAGTACTTCGATATACTCTAAAGATTTCTTGTTCTCTATTTTTTTCTTATGATTTTTTCATCAATTTTGGTGGAGTAAATTGAGAAAAGTGATAATCTTAACTTGCTTTATCATATACTAAATTTATGTCATGCTTGGATACCTTACTTTATGTCCCTAGATCTTGAAATAATCTTGTTGCTTAGTTTTGAAAATGGCTTTGAAGATAAACATTTCATGTAAAGGAAGCTAATTATGTTTTTGCAAGAACCTTAACATAAATAATATGGATGTTCTATGTGAGGTTGTGTGTTGTGGAATATGTTTTTTGTATTTGAGTTGAAATGAGATTTGTGTAGTTGAATGAATGAAATTTGTTGTGTGTTACCACATTTGTGTTAGATTATTGATACTTGTATATTTCAAATGGTTTCAGATACAACTTTAAAAATGGGTTATTCTCTTGTAGAGGTTGATTTTCTAATATTTTCAAGCAAAAACAACTCCGAAAATCAAATCTCTCGGCTAAATTTTTGCTCTTGTGCCCAAGCAAGCTCATTCTCACTCAAACTAATTTTTTTTTCTTTTTTTTGTCTCTTCAATAAATGGAATTATGTATGAACACTTTTATAAATGTAAAGTGAATATTAGTTCGTATATTAAATTAATTTGTGAAATTCGTCAATGATGTATATAGTATAAAAATCAGGTTATACAATTGGGATAATTTGTGAACCATTACTTTGATTGTGTATTAAGTATTCAAACCTATGTTGTAATAGATATCTCCTTAATACACAATGATGATCTAAGTCACATATGATGTGATGATGGTGAGAAGTTGAGGGCAAGTTCTTACACATCGTGATATATGTAGATGCACAACCTATGTAGTATTGAAATTACCCTGATACCATGATTCTTGTATTTGTTTGTAAATTTAAGTACTAGATAAGACCAGATCTTAGTCTTTAGTAGGACATACTTAATACGGATCTTCTAAAAGGCGTTAGTCCATATTTCGCTTCTTCAATATCCTTGATTATAGATCTATATGTGGTATACATTCTTGATTGAAATGTCTTTTTTTATAATTTTTCTTATCATGAAATTTTATTTCAATAGTTTATTGTTGCATATGTGTTGATTTGTAGTATGAACTATGGATATTGGTGTAGGTGTATCTAGAAGACCATAAACATTTTATTGGACTTCTTGTAAATATCGTGTATTTATCTAAATATTATGTATATGTAAAAAATATTTTAAAAAGTTATATATCTTGTATAAACCTCTATTGGTTTTACAATATAATAATTAATAAATATTTAGGATATTATAATAATTATGAAATTAAAATAATATAAATTATACACTATTATCTTAATAATATAAAGCAAACAACTTTTATAATATCATCAACAATAAAAAAACAGTTCAATATGTGGGTTGAGCCATCTGTCTATGTAAAGACGGTCGAACTAATGTTGTGTTGGGATTGGTGTGGGGATTTGTGGGAAGGGAAGGGAGTGAATTTGTGATGATTAGAGGATGTGTGAGGTTGTTTAGATTGAGGGATGATATAGTGTATTTGTGAGGATGATTTATTGAAATTTGTGAGTGATTGATAGTTAAGAGAGATTTTTTTTTAAAAAATGTGTAAAATGCAAGTTTACAAATTTACCCTTGTTATTAAAAAGTATTTGAATAATGGGTTATGATATATTTTTTAAGTGTAGGTTTGAGTTAATTATTTTTCTCTGATATATAATATTCATTATTACTCCTATTTTTTAGTAAAAAATTAAAAATATATTAAAAAATAATTTTGTGTTAAATTGAAATAAATTTATTAAATATATTAAAATTTATGAAAATAATATTTATTATTATATACATTTTTTATTTTAGAAAACTATATATGTTCTGTTGATATGATAATTTTATTTTATTATTTTTATTATTTATATTTATATGTGTTGGATATCTCAAGCGACTCAACTAAATATGTTTGATGAAGTCATAAGTCTTGAAGAGAAGACTTGTTGCCTCATAAGGGTCTAGATTGTTTAGTTTAGTGTTCGTGTCTTGATTTAGCTTCTCTCTCAAGCATATGATGAAGCGTCCAAGTACAAAACCTTTTCAAAAGAGTTAAACCGTTTTTACTTAATTAAAAAGTTTTTCATTAAACTAAAAGTGCTTTTAATTGGTTAAAATTTCGTTTCCTAAAACACTACAACTTTTCCAATTGGTTAAAACTGGATTTAATCGGTTTAAATTTCTCTTACCTGGAAAGTACAGTTTTTCAATTGATTATTTGAAGAAATAATCTGTTAAATTTTCTCTTATGGAGTTTATTTCTTAAAATTGCTTTTGAGTTAGTTTTGTTTCCATTTTCACTTTCAACTACTCAAAACCTGTTTTAAATCTGACTAAGTGTTTTTTTTGAAAATCAACCTATTATTTCCTTTTTTCAATCTATTGCTTTCTTAACAATTTTCAAAATTGTTTTGAATTCTGGTTTTGTTTAAAGTCTATAAAAGGAAGGCTTGTTTTCTGACTTAAATATCTCTTCACTACACACATACATACTTGTTTTCAAAGCTTGAGAGAATTTTGAGTGAATTGGTTTTTGGGAGAGATTTTGAGTCTTTGATAGTTCTTGGTGCTTTCACTTTCATCACTTGCTTAAGGTCAAGGATTCTTCAAAGTGTTGTTGTTTGGAGGTCCCTTGTTGAGTCTTCTGAATCTGCAGAAAGGTGCTTTTGTTTCATATCACTTATGTTTTGTAAGATTGTGTTGTATTGTTTCTGAGACAATGTTTCTTGAAGTGTATCTGTTGATTTTTCTCGACAAGTGTACCGAATCAACTGTAATATAGTACTCTTTAAAGTACGAATGTCGAACCCACAAAGAACAATTCTAATTAAGGTGTTTTGTTATAAAACTCATTAAGTATAGAAAATAATATTGAGAACATGTTCATAACCAAATTAAAGATTTCACAAGTAACTCAGAGATTTAGGGTTTGATTCAACCAAAACCAAAACCAACTTATCAAATATAGATGAAGATACTTAGGATTGAATTGCGTTTATCTCAATCATCTGTATTTTTGAATAATAAAATATATAATACTCAAAATTACTCATTCTTGATGCTAAATTTAGAGTCATTCACCTTGATTCCTCACAGATGAAATTCATAAGATAATTTCTCAAACACTGATTCCTCATATATTTAACAAATCATCCAACTTTAGGAACAAAATTATAATGCAATCAATAACCTGAAATATATTCCTAGCATTACAAGTTATCAAGTATTTTTGTCTATTTCAGATCCTTAAAAGTACTTTCCAGTTAAATTTAAGGATCAAAATCAGGACTCCATTAATCAGATAGAATGAAGCAATAAGCATGAAAAGAAAATACCAATAACAAGTAGAAAAGAAAATATTATATATATATCACCAAGAATACATTTGAACAAAGTAGATTACATTCAATCCCAAGTTAGAAAGCACTTAGCCACTCATGACAGCTCCTCCAATCTTCATTCTTGATCTGAATTGCATAAGAAGGGCTGATCGAGCAAGTTCTTCTCCTAAGAACAAAGTTCTCCTTTTCTTCTCTCACTAATCTCTCTCTATAAAAATCCAATCTTTT
Organism: Phaseolus vulgaris; assembly: GCF_000499845.2. NCBI lineage: Eukaryota > Viridiplantae > Streptophyta > Magnoliopsida > Fabales > Fabaceae > Phaseolus > Phaseolus vulgaris. The sequence continues at coordinate 17,493,689 of NC_023752.2, forward strand.
TCCACCGCTTCCTTTTGAGTTGTGTTTCAAAATTTATATAATGAACTTTAGCTCACGTCAGCCAATTTAGCTTAAGCTAGATCTTTCGGTGCATTTTTAGCTTGAGCTAGCAATTCTAGCCTAAGCTAGATTAGTACTGCACCTTTAATCAAATCTGGACAGTTTAAGCTTGAGCTAAATCCTCTAGCTTAAGCTAAATCTTCTAGCTTGAGCTAAATCTTCTTGTGATCCAATTAGGTTTTTGCTTTCTTTCTTTCAATGCTTCATATTGATCTGCAATTTACACAAAAAATGAGATTAAATTTCTTCATTTGTTTCTTGGTTCAAAATATATAACCGATTCAATAATTCTTAGATTATGGTAATTTTCTTACATTAATCAACAATTAAGTTCCAAAGTGTTCAATTTTCTCAATAATAAAAACTATACGTTGACACTTATCAGTATCACTATTGTAATAGGGTTTTACAAGGTGTGTTATTAGTTCTTGTAGTGTTCAATAGCTGTTATTGTTTGTCTTTGCGTAAAAAGATACTTTTGGTTTAGTGAAATCCATCTTAGTGTGAGGTGGGATCAGATGTAGCTAATTTTGAGTGAACCAATATAAATTTGTGTGTTTAAGCTTAATTTCCCTACACATTTCTTTTCTGCATAAAACTGTGCTTATTGGTGTAATATACAACCTGTTATTTAACAGATTAATCAATTGTTTATTCATTTGCTGGTTCTGTTATAAAACAATTAATTTTTTAACTGGAAAGAAAACTTGTTAATTTCTTTTGACTGTGACTTGAATCAAAATGTCAATGTATTTTTTTTTAGTGTTAATCTATTAAATCTGGGTGACTTAATTTGATATCAAGATTTGCTGCTATTCAAGAATAATCTGATAAAATTTATTTTAAGTGAATATTTTGAAACTGGTTTTGAATTTGCTTAAGAGAAATTATTAATTTGTTGTTTCTATAAACAATCTGTTTCCGTTAAGGAAATTTCAACCAGTTATTTCATAAAACAATCATTTTTCTGTTAAGATTGAATATTTTGATTTTTTTGAAAATTAGCCTAAGTCCAATTCACCCCATCTTGAACTTAGACTTTGATAGGGTCAACAATTGTTATAAAGAGCTAAGGATTGAAATTTAATCAAGTTTTATTAATATGGCTGAGTTTAAGTTGCCTTTTGCTGAGAGTGCATCTATTAATAGACCTCTCATTATTGGTGGTGTGAATTATGTTTTTTGGAAGATTAGAATAAAAATGTTTATGAAATCTATAGATATGGGAATATGGGATGCTGTTGTAAATGGACCATTTATACCTATGCATGTGGTAAAGGAAGAAAACATTAAAAAAGCTAGGCCTGAATGGTCTGATAGTGAAAAGAAAAAGCTCAATATGATTCCTAGGCTAAAAATATCATCACTTCTACATTAAACATGGATGAATTTTTCAGGGTGTCATAATGTAGTTCAACCAAAGAAACGTGAGCTTTCAACTGTTTCTCTATTTGGAAAGTTAAGAGAACATGAGCTGGAATTGAATAGATTAAAGGAGCAAGAGTCATATGAAAAGAAAGTTAAGAATATTGCTCTCAAATCCAATGCACAGAAGAAGGAACTCAATGAAGAGGAAGAAAACTCATATCAAGATGGAACTTTGAATTTGCTCACCAAGAATTTCAATAGATTTTTAAAGAAAAAGAATCGTGAGAGATCTCAACCTAAAAGAAGGTATAATTCTAAACTGAATGAATCAAGTTCTACTAATTTCACTTGTTTTGGTTGTGGTAAGCCAGGGTATATAAAGATTGATTGTCCAAACAATCAAAACAAAGATAAGAAAGTGAGCAGAAAGACAGAAAAGAGCAGAGGCGAGAGAGCCTACATATCTTGGGAAGACAATGACATGTCTTCATCAAGTGATACATTAGCTGAGAGTGAAGAAGCAAATCTCTACTTTATCGTTAACAATGAAGAGTCAAGTTGTGATTTTGTACGTATATGCTCCACTGACTTAGAAAGTTATGATCAATTATTAATTGCATTTAAGGAAACACATGATGAATCTAATAGACTTGTCATATGCAACCAGTTAAAAAGTGCAAATAATCTCCTTGAACCTAAGGTTAAGTCTTCAGAAAAAGAGCTGCATGATGATAAAACAAAATTGGTCAATCTTGAATTAATGTGTTTACATGCTTCAATTAAAACTATTAAAATTGCAAAGGTTTTAGAAAAGAAAGTAGAATATCTTATGAAAACCTTATCAAAGCTTACAATGGGAAGAACAAATCTAGAAACTGCTTTAGGTTCTCAAAATGTTGTATTTAGTAAACATGGATTATGGTATAAATATGGTAAAAAGAACAATGTTAAGAAATTATCTAGCTTCTTTGTTCCTACTAAAACAAAATATTCTTTTTGCAATAGTGTTAAACCAGTGCATTTGGTTTCCTGTTCTTATAGAATGGTCATACATCTAGGACTTGTGGTTAGAATTGAGGCCCTTAAACAAGAGGGGGGGGGGGTGTTGAAGGTATGAAGAAAGTCAAAGAAGAATCACAGCCAAAGGAAAGAAAGAACACAAGTTATAAAACAGTTTTAGTTGAATTCCAGAAATTCAACCGGTTGTTTTATCAGCAGAATACAAAAACAACTAAAAGCAGTTTAGGGTTTAGGGTTTATAAAAGAGTTAAGGGAGAGAAACAATCACACAAACAATTTTATACTAGTTCACCCTTACACCAAGAGCTACATCCAATTCCCAAAAACTACTAGGTATCCACTAAGTAATAAAAAATCAGATTATAAACACACAACCACCAAAGAACTGATCTTGATGCCCTCAAGAACACACACTTCCGTTGGCACACCATAATCACACAACAGATCAGAACACCCTTTGACTTTGTGAACACCAGTACTTACAGAATTACAAATGAAGAAAGAAATAGGATTCATCACATCTGGTACAAATCAAATCAAAGTACACAAGTCCTACTACATTCTTAGAGAAATATCCAAAGCCTTAAGCAATCTTGGAGAAAACTTGATTTCACAAACTGATTTTTTGAAGTTAATGCTAGAAGCATAAAACAGAACATATACTCCAATAAGCAGTTGAAAACATTTATTATAAAAGCCAAATAAATTTCAAATCATTTAAAGCATATTTAACTAACTTAACAGAATTATGTTAAGACAATTAAAAAAATAGTCGGTTGTTTTATCGAAACAACCGATTGAATTAGTTTAACAACAAAGTCACCCAAATTCAAATATGCTAAAACCAATTTAAAAAATCTTAAGTATGAAACAACCGATTGAAACAATAAAACCAATTTTCTGCTTCTTCATAAAACACTCTTTTCAAAAAGATTTGAATTAAACCAATTTTGGATTCAAACTAAGAGTGAATTAACAAATTCAAACTACCCCAGAACACAACCAACTAAGCTACAATGAGCCTTCAAGCAATCCATGGAGATTTGGAGTCATCAAAGCTCTTCTTCAACACCTGTTAGTCTAGAAATTTTCTTGTTCCAAAAGGCTTAGTCAAATTGCTACCTAAGGAAAGGTAATAATCTGTCAGGACCCAAGACTAAGGGTTACCATATATATTGGTCTATATTTGTTTTGCAAAAAGCAGAAAAGGGTAGAGAAACAAATCAGTGGTACCTTCCAGTCGATGTTCGAAGCATATGACTGGAGACATATCTGAATTTGTTGTATTAAAGCTAAAATAGAAGGATATGTAACCTATGGTGATAATAATCGTGGAAGAATTCTTGGAAGAGGAGACATTGGAATCAAGGGATCAACTGTGATATAGAATGTTCTATATGTTGAGGGATTGAAACACAATCTTCTCAGCATTAGTCAACTTTGTGACAAAGGGTATAAAGTAAATTTTGAATCTGAAATTTGTAACATCTTTAATGAAGTCACAGGTAAGGTGATCTTCCCTGGTAAGAGGTTCAACAATATATATATATATATATATATATATATATATATATATTCTTGATATCCATCGTAACAATAATGCGAATGAATGTCTCATCTCTAAAGAGGATGAATCGTGGCTATAACATAGAAGATTAACTCATATTCATATTGATCATCTAAAAAGATTGAATGCAAAAGAAATAGTTTTTAGTTTACCTAACATGAAATTTCAGAATAACAGAATCTGTGATGCATGTGTCAAAGGCAAACAAATAAGGTCTTATTTTAAACCTAAAGATATAATCTCTTTTAAGAATCCTTTAGATATTCTGCATATGGATTTGTTTGGACCATCTAAGACTGCTAGTCTAGCTGGAAAATTCTATGTTTTAGTGATTGTTGATGACTTTCCTAGATATACATGGACTTTATTCATTGATGCTAAAAATGATGCTTATGATGCCTTTAAGAAACTAGCTAATATTCTACAAAATTTAAATAGTTGCAGTATAAAATCAGTTAGAAGTGATCATGGGGTGAATTTCAAAATTATAGATTCAATAGGTTATGTGAAAAATATGGTATTACACAGTTTTTTAGCTCATAGGACCCCTCAACAAAATAGTGTGGTTGAGAGAAAGAATAGAACCCTAGAAGAACTTGCTAGGACTATGCTAAATGAATCTAGTCTTCCTAAATACTTCTGGGTTGATTTTGTGTATATTGCTTCTTATGTCTTGAATAGAACCTTAATTAGGAATATCTTAAAGAAAACACCATATGAACTATACAAGGATAGAAAAACTAACACAAGTCATTTTAGAGTATTTGGATGCAAGTGTTTTGTTTTAAACAACGGTAAAGATATTCTAGGAAAGTTTCATTCAAGATTTGATGAAGGTTTTCAAGTTGTGGTATTTAACAGGGGTTCTGAAAGGCTTTTCCTGAGGATTAAAAAAACCCCGGAGAACACGTTCCCCAAGAATGGTTTAGCGGGAGAAACTACAACACTGGATAAATGACTTAATGGAGGTTTTAACCCTGGGTAATATAAAAATAAACCCTGTTAAAACCATTTTTTCTTATAGTGCATCAACATATTATTATTCACGTAAAGAGAAAAAACTAAAGTAAATTTCCATAAAAAAAAATAAGCAAGTTGAAGCATATAGTAGATGATGCACTACAAAAAAAGGTATTTTTAACGGGGTTATATTTGGCGTTACCGGAGGTTTTAACCCTCGTTAAGTGCGTTATCTGCGGTTTGCTTTTCCCCTGGAAGATCCAGCGTTGCTATTCCCAACGGTTTTGAAACCCCTGCTATTCCAGATGGTTTTGAAACCCCAACTATTTCTGGAGGTTTAAAAACCTCCGCTATTTCCGACAATTTGAAAACCTCGTTACTTTTAGAGGTATATATATATAAAAGTAGGTGACAAATAATAAAAAACTAAATACAATAAAATAAATTACAGATAAATTTTAATTTAAAAGTATAATTTACATTTGTAAATATACGCTTTACATATATTACATAAGCAAAGTCTATATATGTTTATTCAAAATGTTTTTGGCTTTAGCTATAGAGATTCAAATCATTTTTAAATTCAAATATATAAACATGTGTGCTAATAAATTTATTAATCAAGACATCAGTTAAATAATTAATTTAACAATAAATCTTATTCCTTTAAATAAAATGAATTAAAAAAATTAATATAAATTTATTAATCAAGACATCAGTTAAATAATTAATTTAACAACAACTATTATTTCTTTAAATAAAATGAATTGAACAAATTAATAATTTGTTCAAACAGTAGCAGTTTTTAAGACGTGTACGTTCATTGGTTTCTACTTTCAGAACATCTATAATTCAATTCCAATGGAAATTTCACTTCACTAAATAAATTAATCTGGTTGACATTAGAGAGCATTAGTTTGATTAAGCTGGTGCCTAATCCTCTTCTATCTTCTTTCTAATACTAAATATTATAATTTATATACTAAGAATATAAAAACTAATTTTTAAGCAATTTTTTAATTGATTATTATTTTAGGACATTTAAGAACGTCACTTTTTTTTTTGCAAATGAATGAAATATAGTGTGAACTATTTCAACTTGCAGAATGGAATTGCTTCACGTGAAGGTAAACAAAAACCTAAATGAGAAAAAAAAAGAGGATTCTTCCAAAAAAGCTGATAATAATATTGAAATGGCCGACATATTATTTTTTACACTAATTGGACATATAGTAGAAGATGTATGCACAGATCTCACTCATATTTATTTTAATTGAAATGTTATATATAGTTATGCAGTATTATTTTTTTATTTAATATTATAGTTATGTAGTATTAAATACTATTAAGGTAAATTATGTCCAAACTTATATTATAATTATACAAGTAATGGTCCTAAACCATGTTACTCCTCTGAACACAAGTACGAGAAAATATGTTTTTTTAAATCCTTTGTTAATTTGGAACAATGACATTTTTTTTTGCAGTACCGTATTTGATTTGATTGTCCGTATTGCCTCCGTGGCATAAGAATTGAAGCTGAGCTTGGATATCATCGCTACACCGTTGTAAACTTTTATCGAATTTTATTGTGAATTTGGAATAAGTTTGGTTTATGACATAATATTCTATGAACTATTATTAATTTTGTTATACTGTCACTGCAAGAAAACAATGATTTTGTGTGGGTTAAAAACGGACGCAAAAGATAAAAAATGGATGCTTATGCGTTGAATTTTCGTCGGTCACAATTCTAACGAAAAAACTTTGGAAGCAAATGGAAATGGACTAGCAAGTTGGATGCATGTTGCGTGGGTCAAGCCCACACAAAATGGACGCAACACACAAAATTTGGGTGGACGCATATGCGGCGGCTTATGCGTGGGGCAAATCGACGCACAATTTAAATATCGCTTATGCGTCGGCTTGACCGACGAAAATGAAATTAAATAAATAAATAAAATATATATATATATATATATATATATATATCAAATGTTGTGTGGGCTAGGCCCACGCAAAAGCCAACGCATATTAAAAAAAATAAAGCTAGCGTGGGCCAGTGGCCGACGCATAAAGGGAAGAAAAAAAAACAATTTATTTTGTTTTCTAGCCAGTTTACCTGTAAATAGTCAGGTTACCTATAAAGAATAAATATCAACCAAATCACATTCAGACAAATTACTATCATTCACAATACATCTACAAACACATCCAAAGTACAAAAGTAATACAAATAGTTAAACAAAATCTTTGATCAATTCAAATATTCAAAATGATATGAATACTTAAAAAAAATATTACAATTAAAATTGTACTTTACAAATTTAACTAAAAGTAGCAAAATGAATCCCATAGTGATGTGATAAACTTTTAAAAAAATATAAACAATATAAATAAATAAATGAAATAATTAAAATACTTAGTATATAATAAAAATGTCAAATAGTTAAACTTACAGTATAGGATGCACTTTAAGGAATAAGTTGATCATCCTGCTCTAGATCATACTCATGATCGAATTGTGTTGTGCTATTGGAAGCATTTTTGTCACATTCCATTGAGATAAGTTTATCTTTTATAACCTTCAGCTCATCGTCCAAGTGTGTATACTTTTGACTCCACATACTAAGTTCAATACGAAGCATTTGATTTTCAAACACATGTCCAGATTGTGAAGTGTCGGAAGTAGAGGCTTGAGTGAGAGAAGAGACTCCTTGGCGGAAGTTAGCAGCCAAGTCTGCCGTACCATACACCATGTTTGAAGCTTAGTTGCAGGATCAAGTTGGTGGACATCAATGTTAGAGTCCTGAGAACTATTTGCTTGAAGGGCCTTCAAGCGCTCATGATAGTTTTCCTACACAAATCATTACGAAATGAAAATGTTAGAAAATTAAAATATAAATATAAAAAAGTTAAAAGAATAACTTACATAAGTTTCTCGAGCACGAGTATCAACCCATTCACCCTTCTTATTTGTGTTGGTGGCCATAAATATGCTGTTCCAATTTTTTTACTCTCTGCAGCCTTATTTAATTTACACACACCCCACATCACTTTTTCTAATTATCTGGCCCAATATGCTGGCCAATTTTTTTACTCTCTGCAGCCTTATTTAATTTACACACCCCACATCACTTTTTCTAATTTTCTGGCCCAGTATGCTGCCCAATTGTTTTACTCTCTGCAGCCCTTATTTAATTTACACACCCCACATCACTTTTTCTAATTTTCTGGTTCAATATCCTGGCCATTTTTTTACTCTCTGCAATCCTTATTTAATTTACACACCCCACATCACTTTTTCTAATTTTCTGGACCAATATGCTGGCCAATTGTTTTACGCTTTGCAGCCTTATTTAATTTACACACCCCACATCACTTTTTCTAATTTTCTGGCCCAATATGCTGGCTAATTCTTTTAATCTCTGCAGCCCTTATTTAATTTACACACCCCACATCAGTATTTTTAATTTTCTGGTCCAATATGCTGCTGCCCAAATTTTTTACTCTCTGCAGCCCTTATTTAATTTACACAACCCACAACTATTTCAAGTTTTCTAGTCCAATCTGTTGTCTTTATTTTTTACTTTCTGCATCTCCTATTTCATTTAAATACCCACGTCACTAAATAAACTTTATTCTTTGCATCATCAATATTTTTTTTAACACTACAAAAATTAAAAACTTCATAATTATTAAAAATTTTAAATAAATAAAAATTTAAATTATTTAAACCATTACATGGAAGTTAGCCTTACTTTAGTTGTCTCTACTAGAAGACCAATTTAATATTGACAAGGGTCTAAATCTACAACTACAACAAAGAAATTAAAAAAAAAGAGCAAAATTGAAGTGAATCGGAAAGCTTGTGTAAATATGTTTATCAAAGTAGATATAATTAATTCTCGTTTAACAAGTTTAGGATGTAATATCAATTTTACTAAGACTAGTAAAAAAAGAAAGAATTAATTCTAGTCAATTAATTTGTTTTCATGCATGAGATTGACTCACACTCAATAATCTAAACAACAACATATATACCAGCAACCAACACTCAATAATCCAAACCAGCAACCAACACTCAATAATCCAAACCAGCAACATATACCAACAACCACAGCTCAATAATCCAAATAAAAAATCGGTAAAATCTGAACCTTTAAATGGAGTGACGCGGAGGAGGCTACGCAGGCACTGACGCGGAGGAGGCGGTGACGGAACGCGGAGGCACACGGAGGAGGCGGTGACGGTGATGCGAAGGCACACGGAGGAGGCACTGACGCGGAGGCACGCGGAGGAGGTGGAGGACTCTCCTGGAGCAGTGACGGTCGTGGAGGCAGAGCTGAAGAACGCGGAGGCAGAGCTGAAGAATGCGGAGGCACAACTGAAGAACACGGAGGCAGAGCTGAAGAATTGGGAAAAAATTAGGTTTTGAAATTTGGGGGTGCTGGAAAAGCGGGGACACAAAATTTTTTGTATATAGTCCTAGTATGTGTCGGCCACATCCGACGCATACTTTAAAATATTTAATTTTAATTATAAATTTAGTTTTAATTATTTATATAGATAATTAGTTTCACTGTTGTCGCCACATTGCTTTCACTACCACCGCCACAACTCCTCAAACAATCCAAGTTAGTTTTTTTATTTTTACACATTTTAATTTTAAATTTAATTATTAATTTAGTTCACAAATATTTATATAGATGATTAGTTTTATGTTGTATTTTGAAATATATTGTACTATGTTGAACGTCTTGGTATTAGGTCCGGGCGTGATCGTCCCTCGACAATTTGTAATGTGTTTTTATTATGTATTATGTTTGGAATATATTTTTTGTTTTAATTTTCATATGTTTAACATTTTGATATTGGGTCTGAGGGTGATCGAGACTCGACAATTTGTATTGTGTTTACATCAACTAAAAATTAGTTGATATTGCATAATCATGGATCAGAGTTGGATAAATCAGAGTCGTATCATTGATGTGTATGAAAATGGTGTCGAAGAAGTTCAACAATTTGCTCAACTAAATGTACAAATTGTAAATGTAAGATACTTTTTTCCATGTGTTAATTGTTTGAATGGGAAACGATTAAAAACTAGATTGATAAGAGAACATGTTCTTTGTGATGGATTCTTGAAGAACTATATAGAATGGATATGGCATTGGGAATTTGTAAACGTAACACCTCTATCTGACTGTCAATATTCTAATATACATTCTGAAGATCGCATGGAGAACATGATTCGTTATATTGGACAAGATAGTTTCCAACAGGCACACATGTGTGATTCATTGAAAGATGACTCTAAAACACCTCTTTATCCCGATTGTTTAAGTTTCACACAACAATATTAAAATTAATTAATATTAAAGTAAGAAATTGATGGAACAATAAAAGTTTCACTGAGTTGCTTGAGTTGTTGCATTAAATGCTTCCAAAAGATAATACATTACGCACCCTGCATAATGTGGCAAAGAAGATATTGTGTTCAATGGGTATGGAGTACGAGAGAATACATGCATGTCCCAATGATGGCATATTGTATAAAAAAGAATTTGAATCATTACACAAGTGTCCAATATGCGGGGTATCACGATAAAAAGTGAAGGATGATGAAAGTGAGGAAGATTATATGAAAAAGGATCCTCCAACAAAAAAATTATGGTATCTTTTAATCATTTTGCGATTTAAACGTTTTTTTGCCAATGTTAATGATGCAAAAAACCTCAGGTGGCATGAAAATGGAAAAAAATATGGATTGTTACGACATGCTGCCAATTCACCGCAGTGGAAGAAAATTGATTATTTGTTTCCTAAGTTTGGGACTGATCAAAGAAATCTTAGACTTGGTCTTGCAATAGATCGTATGAATCCTTATGATAATTTAATTAGCAAACATAGTTTGTAACCTGTTTTAGTTATTATTTATAATTTGTTGTATTCGTTATGTATGAAGAGAAAATATATGATGTTGTCTATGATGATATCAGTACCAAGACAACCTGAAAATGACATAGGTGATTACTTAAGTCCATTGATCGAAGACTTGAAGTTTTTGTGGGATCAAGGAGTTGACATATTTGATGCATATGAGAAGGTCAATTTCAATTTGCGTGCATTTTTATTTTGCACCATCAATGATTTTCCGACATATGGGAATTTGAGCGGTTACCGTGTTAAAGGACATAGTGTTTGCCCAAAATCTCACTAGGGACATTCTATCTCAAGATTCAACCCAAAATTTCTCATAACCAACTTATCTTTCAATTTTTAAGAAAATCTAAACAACAAATATCAAGAAATCGAAATTTGCAAGCATTATGATCACGCCAGCCATTAAACGATAATAGAAAGATCATTTATTTTATTTTATTTAAATAGAAGCAAAATGAAATTCAAACAAATCAAAGATTAACAAAAAAAAAAAAAAAAAAAAACAAATCATAAACTATAATTCTCATCCCCCACACTCAAATCATATATTGTCATCAATGTAAAATCAACAAATAAATGTGTATGATAAAAGTGACAGATGAAGTACTCCCTCGTTAAACTTGAGGGAATGGAAGAACTACGACGAATCTTCTCAACCATCTCCTCTACAATATGAGTGAAGGGACTTTGTATAGTGTAGCATAAAGACGATGTCTGTTGGAAAATCTTTCCAAGGCATAAGAACCTCGGTGTAGACAGTGAAACATGAAGAACATTTGCTCTTAAGAACCTTTATGCACTAAGGTATATCTGGCAAGGGCTAAGGGAGCGAATGTAGGGGTAGATATGGTTCCATGAAAGAATGATGGTGTGTGATGAATAGATGGAAGAGAAAAGCTTATATAATGTAGACAATCTAATGGATTTTTCTAATATGGGACAGTCTAGGGGTGGTGATGTTGAAATGTGTCCTAAAGAGTGAGCTAGCGGGTTGGCGTTGATGGAGTTGGAACAATTAAGGTAATGCTCAGGTGGTGGTAAAGATTGTTCACGTTGGGTGCGATGGTGGTTAAAGGATTGACTAGATTGTCTAGCTATGGTAGATAGTCTAGTTGGAATAGGTGAAGTAGTGAAAGGTATGTTAGGAGGTGGTGGTTGTTGCGCAAGAGGGCGTCTAGTACCCAAAGAAACTTCAATATCTTGCAAATTTTCTAAACTAGATGTGTATGTAGCTACTTTAGTTGAGCCTGAGCATTCTGCCACAATGATCTGTACTACTGTATAAGAACATGCACTACAACTGTTATAACAATCATTAGATGATATAAACTCGTCTATTTCAACATTAGTACAAACAGTTGGATTAGAACAATTAAAATCTCCGAGAAATAAAACACCGTTTTCATCCTCAGTGTGAATATGATATGCACAATGATCTTTAACAGGATGTTGCATAGCATCTAGTGCCTCCTAATTAAGAAGTGGTTTCGGCTCCATCGGTGGTGGTTGGACAGTAGATGGTAATGGTCTAAAGATCATAACAAACTGCAAATCGTCTGGGTTAGTGTTAAGAACAATTTTGTGGCTCTGTATATGCACTCTGAATCATTAAACAATGTTGGTGTAATAATATTAGTGTTTTCAGTGCAAATTATATTGTTAGACGATATGCATTTGTTAATCTCAACACATGCTTGAAAAATGAATGAACCAGTATATGAATCAGATGTAAAAGTGTTAGTAAAATGGGATAATTCAAATCATCTTGAAAATTCAAGTAAATTATCATCCTTAAAACCATTAAGTTTGTCAATGCAAAGTAGAGTATGATTATGTATTCGTTGTTTAATAACGTCTAAGGAAGTGGTAGACGTTATTGTATTGGTAGACGCTATTGGAATGGTAGAGGCTTCAAGGTTAGACATTCAATTTGGATCAGTGCCTTCTCCTGCACATGTATCATCAAAATCCTCCTTGTCTTGAGAAGTCATATGCACATCAGGAGTGTCTCGATAAGGTTCTATACTTGCAAATGAAATGGAAACTAGAGGCATGGCCGAATTAATCTCAACACACATATCAGGATCACAAGTATAACCTGTATGAAATTCAGAAAGATTTTCTATGTCTAAATTATGATCATGATGTGAATTCAAACTTTGCTTAGCAATATCTTCAGCTTGTCTAGCCAATTGACCAACTTTCTCTCCTAATTCTAATAAACTAACATCTATATTTTGTTGAGATTTCATTGTATTTACCATTAAATGTCTCACCAGCTCATCTAAATATGGTTCTTCAAAATTATGAGGAATGTTATCAGTTTGCAAAAATGGTTGAAAAAGTGTTTGACTTTCATAATAATAAAATTGTTGATAATATAGTTATTGTTGAGGTTGACAAGACTACTAATAATATGGATTATAATGTTGAAGAAGTTGAAAGTATGACTCACATTGTTGTAGAAGTTGCTAATAATATAGTTGAAAATATGATTATAATGTTGAGGTTGTTGAAAGTAAAGCTCACTGTTGCAGAGACTGCTTATAAAACTATGAAGGTTGTTGCTGAAATATGAGTCACAATGAGTCTCAAAATTCTAAATTTGTTCAACTAATTTTCTTTCCAATTTAGAATTTAACACAAAAGAGATTTGTAATGCTAAATGGTTAAACGTTCTATCAGAAGACCGTCTATTTTGAAAATATCTTTTTTTATAATGTGTTTAGAGTGAAAATTGAAAAACTATAAGAATGGAAAAACTATATATGTAGAAAAAATAAAACAAAAATTATGCAGATACATAAATATAAAATTTACAAATATAAGAAAAAGAGTTGAAATTTTACCAAGTAAACTCTCAGGCAAGAGAGGTGGGTTACAATTGGGCACTCTTAATTATTAAGTTTTTCCTAGCCAAAACTTTTCCTGTATCACTTTTACAAATTTCCTTTGAAGAATTTCGGAAACTTTAAAATTAAAAGGAAAACAAAACTATAGGTGAAGTTAAAAACTAGAAATTAAAAAAATAAAAATAAAAACAAAAACAAAAAAGGAGAAATAGAAGAAAATAACGGTAGAAACAATAATTACAAATAGAAAATAAATAAAATAAGATCTAACAAATCAAAATAAGATAAAGATATAAGATATAAATAAAATAAAATAAAATATTACAAATCAAATTAGGTATTTTGGTATTAATACTCGTACTGATAAAGTTTTTCGTCCTCTTTTTGTTAGATGGGAGTTCTCTTCACCAGACTGAGTTAAAATTAACACTGATGGGGTTGCTAAGAGATATCCTAGTCTTGCTACTTGTGAATGTATTTTCCGTGGGAGTATAGGGGAGTTTATTAGTACTTTCTCTATTTTTGTTGAAGTTCAGACTCCTATGGTTGCTGAGTTTTATGGAGTTATACATGCTATGGAGGGAGCTAAAAAGATGGGGCTTACTAATGTATGGCTTGAATGTGATTTTATCGTGCTTTGTGCTACATTTACTGCTAAGACTAATGTTACGTGTATGCTTTATAATTGATGGAATAATTGTTATAATCTGTGGAAAAATCAGGTTTATGGTTACTCATATTTTTCGTGAAGGAAATGTGTGTGCTGATAAGTTAACTAATTTAGGATTTATTCATAAAGAATCATTTCATTGGTATAATAGGTTTCCATCTAGTCTGTTCTTAGAATTTTTTATGAATATGTATAGTCTATCTATGTATCGTTTTTGTTAACATATGACTTTTGGTCTTGTCCCCCTATATTTTTTTTGTATTTTCTTTGATTTTTATTTTATTTTAAATAATATTTTTTTCATGTGATGACTGATGATTGTTGTTACTTGAAGTGTCAACCTAGCTCAGATATGAAGTTGCATAACAATACCTAAAATCAAAATTTTTTATAAAAAAAATTCTATAAAAATATAAGATATAAGGACATAAAATAAAATAAAATAAAAAATATATCATATATTTTAATTTTTTTTTAAACTATAAATAGAGTAATTCTTAAATATGCATCCATTTTTGTCACCGTGATTCACAATCTATTCTTTCATTAAGAATTTCATATTATTTGCTTTTAATTTAATAAACTAATATTAATTAATTTGTTTAATTTCATGTTTAAAAATATATTTATATTATTAATTATTTTAAACTATTTAAATATAATTAATAATAGGGAAAAAAAAGTTTTTTCACATTGTCCTAAACTTATTTCTATCTTTTTCTTATATCATTGTATTAGTCTTTTTAATTGTCCAATGAAATAAAATTAATCATAACAAAAATAGGTAGTCTTGTTTTTACACTATTAAGTTCTTTTTGAAACAATATTTAATAAGAAGAAACATTTATGTTAGTGGAATAAATAAGATTATGTCTTAAAAAATAAAAAGTAATTACGAATTAAAGCACGTGACCTTTTGATACTATAGATCTAGTTTTAAATACTCGTTTAAATCACGTAAACTAAATATTACATCATCTTATCATTTTTAATTAAAAATTGATGTCTCAACCCTTTCTTGTTTTAAAGCTTCTTTCATAAGATCATATTTATAATAATTTATATTAATTTAAAATTTTAATATGTTTCTTTCATATAAATTAAAATGTATATATATATATATTAAATGTATTAAAAAGTAAATTATTTAATATTTTGCATTCCTATTCACTTTTTTTTTTATAAAATTGGAGAAAAGAAATCAATGCAATATATTGTCTTTATCCGCAATTAATAAAAAAATTAAAAGCAATATACTTTTAACCATATAAGTAGATATTTCTTTATTTTTGATGCGAACATATTACTCTTTAATATATATAATCATTTAATTTATTTTCTTTCAAATAATCATCAATTCCGATTCCGATTCCGTTGTTTCTTAAATTCCATTTTGTTTTTTATAATTTGGCAATTTTTTTTATTATTTATCTGTTTAAATGAAGATTTTAATTTTTCTTATCTTAAATTTAAATCTCTCAAATAATATTTCAGATTTAAATAAAACAATATACTAATAAATAAATATATATTGAAAAAACTTAATTGAAACTCTCACTTTATTTAAAGTTTTAAAAAATAGCCATAGGTATAGAATAAATTAATCATAGACAACAACATTGATAGAGAGATCATTGTTGAACACAGAAACCACTCTTAAACCCCTTTGATGCACAATCTTCCTTGCAATTTCCAGTGCAAAGACCGAAGCATCGAAGGTCATCATCAATCATTCCTGTTACTAGTTCTGCTACTGCTCCTCCTCCTACGTTCATATCACCATAAATTTTTTATGAATTTTCACCAAAAAATTATACCAAAGTTCACCATAAAAAACAAGAAATAATAAGAAAATATCACTTTTCCTCGGATTATATACTAAATAGTAAATTAGAGAATGAAAGTAATTTGTTTTTTCAAATTACCTGATGTAAGAATAAGAACCAAAACAACAAAGAAAACACTGAAGAAAAAAGGATGACAGAAGCGATAAACCATTTCAAGATAATGATATTTTTCAGTTTGATCTTTTGTTTATGGTGAGATGAATGTTTAGGGTTCTACTCATTATATAAAGGATATTGAGGATTATCTTTTACTACTCAATATGCGTTATTGGAAATAAATTAAAAAATAAATCTTTGATAAAAAGAAAATCACGAAATTTATTTATTAAATGAATTGTTTAATACATTCAAAGTTGAAAATTTAATTTTTAAATTCTTTTCTTTTTATTAATAAACAAGGTTCATATTTTGAGTTTAAAGGTGGGTGTTATTTGAGTGTTTTATGGAAAGTAGTGAAGAGTGATCAATTGTTCCTTTCTTTCTTATTAATTTCATTAATATTGCAATTAATAATTATTATAATTTCTCCCTTCAAAAGATGTTTTTAAATTTGGCGAACATATTTAATTAAAAATTAACAATTATTATTGTGTAAAAATATTATAATTTTTTATCAATTATTTGGATTTAAATCAATAACGAAATAATGTGAATTTCTTTTTTTAAAATTGCATTTAACAATATTTTTTTATAATATACAAACAATTATTTATCTAGCACCTTAAAAAATATCTATATACTATAAACTTATCAGGTGCTTGTTCAAAGCATATCATTATTTACATTATAATCTATACACACAAAACAAATGTTATATATATATATATAAAAAGTATTTATACAAGGAGATACATAATAAATAAATAAAGTCTATTATTTTCCAAACGTTGTTTTTATAATTGTTTATATATATATATATATTTATATACATCGCAATTCACACTAAAAAACAATACATAAAGATAAATTATTGAAATAAATTTGCAACGTGAAAAATCGTATATAGATTGAGACATTTTAATCAACAAATTGCAATAATTCAATTTCATTCAAATACCAACATACAACAACCATACAAATTACTTATGGATCAATACATTAAGGATATTGAATAAGTGGAATATCAACTAACGCATTATGAAAGACCCATATTAAATATGTCATATGATAAATTAACATTTAATCTAATCCAAACCCAGACGTGCATTTATATATGTCATGAGGTGGAAGAGTGATAAAAGATAAACTATTGAAATAAATTTTCAACGTGAAAAACTATATATAGAATGAGATATTTTAATCAACAAATCGCAATAATTCAATTTCATTCAAATACCAACACATAGCAACCATACAAATCACTTATGGATCAATACATCAAGAATATTCAATAAGTGGAATATCAACTAACGCATTATGAAAGACCCATATTAAATAAATCTCATGATAAATTAACTTTTAATCCAATCCAAACCCAGACGTGCATTTATATATGTCTTGAGGTGGAAGACCCCCCCCCCCCCCCCCCCCCCCCAAAGTCTCTCACCACCTAATATTTTAATCTATATGACTTAGACCATTAGTGAAACAAAAAGATTTTTTATACAACATAGGTCACTGCAAGAAAAATTGGTTTTAATGGGGTTTTATTTTTACATTACTAAGGGTTAAAACCTCCATTAAGTCATTTACTCAAGTTTGTAGTTTCCTCCGCTAAACCATCTCTTCGGAACATGTTCCTCGGAGTTTTTTTAAACCCACATAAAATACCATGGGTTTTAAGACCTCCGTAAAATACCATTGGTTTCAAAATCTCAGTAAAATATCACAGGTTACAGAACTCCATAAAATATCATGGGTTTCAAAACCTCTGTAAAATACCATGGGTTTTAGGACCTCCACAAAATAGCATAGGTTTCAGAACCTCCGGAAAATATCATAGGTTTGAAAACTTCTTTCAAATGTCATAGGTTTCAAAACCTTTGTTAAACACCATAAGTTTCATGATATTGGTTTCTCTTAAGTTAGGATTTTGATCACAAAATATGGCGAAGACTAAGTAAGGATCGCCACTAGACACGAACTTAACCAAGTGGTTAAGTAAGTTTGAAGGTTATCTTCAAATAGCAAAAGGAAAAGAGACACACAATGAAGAAATGGAAACGGAAATTACACATTCAAAATAAGAGAGGATTTTCGAAATATGAAGAGACTGAAAAGAAATAAGAGGAATGGAAGACTTATGCGGTAGTAGACAACCATGGTGGTGGAAGGGTGGAGGATTCATCCAACTTGGGGGAGGATAGCTCCAAGATGAGTGATGAAGGGAGTCGCCACTTGAAGCATTATTTGCCAAGATGAGACTAAGGAAAAATAGCTACTCAGATATTCACTCCAACAAAGTTTCTTTACTCAAATTCTAATCTCCATTACATGAAGTTAAACACTCTATTTATAGCCTAAGGTGCCGTGTGAATTTGAAAAGGGAGGGAAATTCAAATTCAAACTAATCCTAACTAAGCCCCTAATTAGGCACCACTAATAGTGGATCTAGGAGAGTCATGCTTCTCACATTTAAACATGTGGTTGATGTGAGAAGTGTGACTTGGAAGGCCCATGTAGGGCTTTTTTCTATAAACATTTATTTTTTTCACTCATTTATCATTTAAACATTCATGTATTTTTTTCAACCACAATTGTTTACAACTATTGTATACATTACCCAATCTTCATTATGTGGCAAAGAAGATATTGTGTTCGATGGGTATGGAGTACGAGAGAATAAAAGCATGTCCCAATGATTGCATATTGTATAGAAAAGAATTTGAATCATTACACAAGTGTCCAATATGCGGGGTATCACGATACAAAGTGAAGGATGATGAAAGTGAGGAAGATTATATGAAAAAGGGTCTTCCTACAAAAAAATTAAGGTTTCTTTCAATCATTTTGCGATTTAAATGTTTTTTTGCCAATGTTAATGATGTAAAAAACCTCAGGTGGCATGAAAATGGAAAAAGAATATGGATTGTTACGACATGCTGCCAATTCACCGCAGTGGAAGAAAATTGATTATTTGTTTCCTAAGTTTGGGAGTGATCAAAGAAATCTTAGACTTGGTCTTGCAAAAGATGGTATGAATCCTTATGATAATTTAATTAGCAAACATATTTCGTAACCTGTTTTAGTCATTATTTATAATTTGTCGTATTCGTTGTGTATGAAGAGAAAATGTATGATGTTGTCTATGATGATATCAGGACCAAGACAACTTGAAAATTGATCGAAGACTTGAAGTTTTTATGGGATCAAGGAGTTGACGTATTTGATGCATGAGAAGGTCAATTTTAATTTGCATGCATTTTTATTTTGCACCATTAATGATTTTCCAACATATGGGAATTTGAGCGGTTACAGCGTTAAAGGACATAGTGTTTACCCAAAATCTCACTAGGGACATTCTATCTCAAGATTCAACCCAAAATTTCTCATAACCAACTTATCATTCAGTTTTTAAGAAAATCCAAAACAACAAGTATCAAGAAACCAAAATTTGCAAGAATTATGATCATACCAGCCATTAAACGATAATAGAATGATGATTTATTTTATTTTATTTAAATGGAAGCGAAATGAAACTCAAACAAATCAAATAATAACAAAAAAAAAAAGAAAAAAAAAATCATAAACAATAATTCTCATCCCCCACACTCAAATCATACATTGTCCTCAATGTAAATTCAAAAAATAAATGTGTATGATAAAAGTGAGAGATGAAGTACTCCCTCGTTAAACTTGAGTGAATGGAAGAACTACAATGAATTTTTTCAACCATCTCCTCTACAATATGAGTGAAGGGACTTTGTATAGTGTAGCATAAAGACGATGTCTACTGGAAAATCTTTCCAAGGCATACAGAACCTCGGTGTAGACAGTGAAACATGAAGAACATTTGCTCTTAAGAACCTTTGTGCACTAAGGTATAACAAGCAAGGGTTAAGGGGGCGAATATAGGGGTAGATATGGTTCCATGAAAGAGTGATGGTGTGTGATGAATAGATGGAAGAAAGAAGCTTATATAATGTAGACAATTTAATGGAATTTTCTAATATGGGACATTCTAGGGGTGGTGATGTTGAAATGTGTCCTAAACGGTGAGCTAGCGGGTTGGCGTTGATGGAGTTGGAGCAATTAAGGTAATGCTCAGGTGGTGGTAAAGATGGTTGACGTTGAGTGCGATGGTGGTTAAAGGATTGACTAGATTGTCTAGCTATGGTAGATAATCTAGTTGGAATAGGTGAAGTTGTGAAAGGTATGTTAGGAGGTGGTGGTTGTTGCGCAAGAGGGCGTCTAGTGCCTAAAGAAATTTCAATATCTTTCAAATTTTCTAAACTAGATGTGTATGTAGCTACTTTAGTTGAGCCTGAGCATTCTGCCACAATGATATTTACTACTGTATAAGAACATGCACTACATTTGTTATAACAATCATTAGATGATATAAACTCATCTATTTCAACATTAGTACAAACAGTTGGATTAGAACAATTAAAATCTCCAAGAAATAAAACACTTTTTCATCCTCAGTGTCTATATGATATGCACAATGATCCTTAACAGGATGTTTCATAGCATCTAGTGCCTCCTAATTAAGAATTGGTTTCGACTCCATCGGTGGTGGTTGGACAGTAGATGGTAATGGTCTAAAGATCTTAACAAACTGCAAATCGACTGGGTTAGTGTTAAGAACAATTTCGTGGCTTTGTATATGCACTATGAATCGTTAAACAATGTTGGTGTAATACTATTAGTGTTTTCAGCGCAAATTATATTGTTAGACGATATGCATTTGTTAATCTCAGCACATGCTTGAAAAACGAATGAACCAGTATATGAATCAAAAGTAAAAGTGTCAGTAAAATGGGATAATTCAAATCCTTTTGAAAATTCAAGTAAATTATCATCCTTAAAACCATTAAGCAAGGTAGAGTATGATTATGTATTGGTTGTTTAATAACGTCTAAGGAAGTGGTAGACGTTATTGTATTGGTAGACGCTTCAAGGTTAGACATTCAATTTGGATCAGTGCCTTCTCCTACACATGTATCATCAAAATCCTCCTTGTCTTGAGAAGTCATATGCACATCAGGAGTGTCTCGATAAGGTTCTATACTTGCAAATGAAATGGAAACTAGAGGCATGGCAAAATTAATCTCAACACACATATCAGGATCACAAGTATAACCTGTATGAAATTCAGAAATATTTTCTATGTCTAAATTATGATCATGATGTGAATTCAAACTTTGCTTAGCAATATCTTTAGCTTGTCTAGCCAATTGACCAACTTTCTCTCCTAATTCTAATAGACTAACATCTATATTTTGTTGAGATTTCATTGTATTTACCATTAAATGTCTCACCAGCTCATCTAAATATGGTTCCTCAAGATTATGAGTAATGTTATCAGTTTGCAAAAATGGTTGAAAAAGTTTTTGACTTTCATAATAATAGAATTGCTGATAATATGGTTATTATTGTGGTTGGTCATAAGACTATTGATAATATGGATTATAATGTTGAAGAAGTTGAAAGTATGACTCGCATTGTTGTAGAAGTTGCTAATAAGATTGTTGAAAATATGGATTATAATGTTGAGGTTGTTGAAAGTAGAGCTCACATTGTTGCAGAGACTGCTTATAAAACTATGAAGGTTGTTGCTGCAAATATGAGGCACAATGCATCTCAAAACTGTAAATTTGTTCAACTAATTTTGTTTCCATTTTAGAATTTAACACAAAAGAGATTTGTAATGGAAAATGGTTAGACGTTCTATCAGAAGACCGTCTATTTTGAAAATATCTTTTTTTGTAATGTGTTTAGAGTGAAAAATGAAAAACTATAAGAATGGAAAAACTAGATATGTAGTAAAAATAAAACAAAAATTATGCAGATACATAAACATAAAATTTAAAAAAATAAGAAAAAGATTTGAAAGTTTACCAAGTAAACTCTCAGGAAAGAGAGGTGGGTTACAATTTGATATGATTCCAATAGCAAGATATAGATGATTCTTTGACATTTTATGGAATCAACTTGAGTTGGAAAGGGAATATGCACTTTTCTAGAATTGGATCAATGTTCTTTGATTCAAGAACTCACCAAAACTTAAGCCACCACACCAAAACTCATATGGAAGTCCATTTCTTGTCAATTGAACCGATTAAAAGGCATAAGAACTCAAATGAACCGTTTAAAATACCTAAAAAATGAATTGCACCGAACAAAGCAAGAAGAAAGAAGATGAACCGATTAAATTCAGTAAAGAAGAAGATGAACCATCAAAACAAGAAATAAAGCTAAAGCAACAAATAGAAATGCAAGAAAGGACCTAAGACATGTTTTAAGAGTTCATAAGGACATGGAGATGGAAGAAATAGATGGAAAAGAGAGAAGACTTATGTGGTTGAAGTTCTTGGTTGATGAACACGCCACTTGAAGTGTGATTGCTCCTAGATAAGTGTGAATTGCCGCCACTTGAGGAACTAAGGCACTCAAGATGAGACTAGGAAGAGGAAAAGACAATTCTCACTCACTCAATCACCAATTTGGGAGAGTTTCATTACTTTAAAAATCAATTCTATTATTTGAAGGACCTAAGCCCTCCTTTTATAGGGGGAGAACCAGTCATGAAACTTACAAAGCAAGCTAACCAAAAGTCCCTTGCATGCTACCCACTTCTAGCGCCTAAAGTGAGACATGAAGAGTCACCTTCTAGAAAATTCTAAACTAATGCCTAAAGATGCTTTACAAAAGAGGTATCTAAGGTTTCCCTCTAAGCACCTTCCTAAAAACTATATATTTAAAACATTCTACTTTTTATACAAAAGAAACTATAAAGAGAGATATTAATTGAAGCCCATTCTTGGAAGCTTGTAGACTTCTTTGGCTTTAGGCTTGGTCCTCTCTTTATTTTATGTCTTCTTTAAATTTTGAGAAGACTAGAAGGAAGAACTTCAAATGTTTGGGTGAATGACCTCTTCCTTCATTAATAAAAGCCACTCCTATTTGATCTCCATCACAATTGGACACTCTTAAGTATTAAGTTTTTCCTAGCCAAAACTTTTCCTATATCACTTTTACAAATTTCCTTTGAAGAATTTCAAAATCTTTAAAATTTAAAGGAAAACAAAACTATAGGTGAAGTTAAAAACTAGAAATTAAAAAAATAAAAATAAAAATAAAAACAAAAAAATGGAGAAATAGAAGAAAATAATGGCAGAAACAATAATTACAAATGGAAAATAAATAAAATAAGATCTAACAAATCAAAATAAGATAAAGATATAAATAAAATATTAAAAATGAAATTAGGTTTTTTCGTATTAATAATCGTACTCATAAAGTTCTTCGTCCTCTTCCTGTTAGATGGGAGTTCTCTTCACCAGACTGGGCTAAAATTAACACTGATGGGGGCTGCTAAGGGATATCTTGGTCTTGCTACTTGTGAATGTATTTTCCGTAGGAGTATAGGGGAGTTTATTAGTACTTTCTCTGTGTTTGTTGAAGTTCAGACTGTTATGGTTGCTGAGTTTTATGGAGTTATATATGCTATGGAGGAAGCTAAAAAGATGGGGCTTACTAATGTATGACTTGAATGTGATTTTGCCTTGGTTTGTGCTACATTTACTGCTAAGACTAATGTTCCGTGTATGCTTTATAATTGATGGAATTATTGTCTTAATTACTATGGAAAATCAGATTTTGGGTTACTCATATTTTTCGTGAAGGGAATATGTGTGCTGATAAGTTGACTAATTTAGGATTTATTCATAAAGAATCATTTCTTTGGTATAATAGGCTTCCATCTAGTCTGTTCTTAGAATTCTTTATGAATATGTATAGTTTATTTATGTATCGTTTTTGTTAACATATGACTTTTGGTCTTGTCCCCCTATATTTGTTTTGTATTTTCTTTCTTTTTCTTTTTCTTAAATAATACTTTTTTATGTGATGACAAATGATTGTTGTTACTTGAAGTGTCAACCTAGCTCAGATATGAAGTTGCATAATGATACCTAAAATCAAAGTTTTTTATAAAATAATTCGATAAAAATATAAGATATAAGGACATAAAATAAAATAAGATAAAAAAATATATCATATATTTTAATTTTTTTAAACTATATATAGAGTAATTTTAAATATGCATCCATTTTTTTCACCTCTACTGATTAAGAATTTCATATTATTTGCTTTTAATTTAATAAACTAATATTGAATAATTTTTTTAATTATATTAAATTTTATGTTTTAAAATTTATTTATATTATTAATTATTTTAAACTATTTAAATATAATTAATAATAGAAAAAAAATAGTTTTTTCAAACTGTCTTAAACTTATTTCTATCTTTTTCTGATATCATTGTATTAGTCTTTTTAAGTTGTCCAATGAAATAAAATTAATCAGGTAGTCTTGTTTTTAAACTATTAAGTCATTTTGAAAAACAATATTTAATAAGAAGAAACAATTATGTTAGTGGAATAAATAAGATTATGTCTTAAAAAAATAAAAAGTAATTATGAGTTAAAGCACGTGATCCTTTTGATACTATAGATCTAGTTTTAAATACTCGTTTAAATCATGTAAACTAATTATTACATTATCTTATCATTTTTATTAAAAATTTATGTCTCAACCCTTTCTTGTTTTAAAGTTTTTTTCAAAAGATCATATTTATAATAATTTATATTAATTTAAAATTTTAATATGTTTCTTTCATATAAATTAAAATGTATATATATATATATAGATATATTAAATATATCAAAAAGTAAATTATTTAATATTTTTCATTCCTATTCACTTTTTTTTATATAATTGGAGATAAGAAATCAATGCTAAATATTTTCTTTATTCGCAATTAATGAAAAAACTAAATGCAATATACTTTTAACCGTATAAGGAGATTTTTTTTTTTTGACGCGAACATATTACTTTTTAATATATATAATCATTTAATTTATTTTCTTCTCTTTTATGATCTTTCAAATAATCATCAATTCCGATTCCGTTGTTTCTTAAATTTTATTTTGTTTTTTATAGTTTGATTTTTTATTTATTTATCTATTTAAATTAAGATTTTAATTTTTCTTATCTTAAATTTAAATTTCTCAAATGATATTTCAAAATTAAATAAAAGAATATAAAAATAAATAAATATATATTAAAAAAACTTAATTGAAGCTCTCACTTTATTTAAAGATTTATAAAATAGTCACAGGAATAATATAAATTAATCATAGACAACAACATTGATTGAGAGATCCTTGTTGGACACAGAAACCACTCTTAAACCCCTTTGATGCACAATCTTCCTTGCAATTTCCAGTGCAAAGACCGAAGCACCGAAGGTCTTCATCGATCATTCCTGTTACTGGTTCTGCTACTGCTCCTTCTCCTCCTGTGTTCAGATCACCATAAAATTTTATGAATTTTCACCACAAAATTATACCAAATTTGACCATAAAAAACAAGAAATAATAAGAATATCACTTTTCCTCGGATTATATGCTAAATAGTAAATTAGAGAATGAAAGTAATTTGGTTTTTCCAATTACCTGATGTAAGAACCAAAGCAACAAACAAAACACTGAAGAGAAAAGGATGACAGAAGCGAGAAACCATTTCAAGAGAATGAAATTTTTCAGTTTTATCTTTTGT
Organism: Phaseolus vulgaris; assembly: GCF_000499845.2. Taxonomy (NCBI): domain Eukaryota; kingdom Viridiplantae; phylum Streptophyta; class Magnoliopsida; order Fabales; family Fabaceae; genus Phaseolus; species Phaseolus vulgaris. The sequence goes on from NC_023752.2 coordinate 17,519,705, forward strand.
TTATGGTGAGATGAATGTTTAGAGTTCTACTCATTATATATAAAGGCCATTGAGGATTATCATTTACTACTCATTATTACGCGTTATTGAAAATAAATTAAAAAATTAACCTTTGGAGAAAATCACAAAAGTTATTTAATAAATTAATTGTTTAATACATTGAAATTTTAAAATTTAATTTTAATTTTTTTTTCCTTTTATTAATAAACAAGGTTCATATTTTCAGTTTAAAGGTGGGTGTTAATTGAGTATTTTATGGAAAGTAGTGAAGAGTGATCAATTGTTCCTTTCTTTCTCATTAATTTAATTAATATTGTAATTAATAATTATTATGATGCTTCAAAAGATGTTTTTAATTTTGGCGAACATAGTTAATTAAAAATTAACAAAGAATATTTATGTGTAAAAATATTATTATTTTTTTTATCAATTATTTCGATTTAAATCAATAATAAAATAATGTGAATTTTTTTTTAAATTGCATTTAACAATTTTTCGTGGATGCTTTGTAATCAATGGAATACTTATCTTAATTTTTGTAGGAAAATCAAGTCAGGTTACTCATATTTCTCGTGAAGGGAATGTGTGTGCTAATAAGTTGGTCAATTTAGGATTATTCATAGAGAATAATTTCATTGGTATAATAGGCTTACATCTAGTTTGTTCTTAGAATTCTTTATGAATAGGTTTAGTCTACCTATGAATCATTTTTGTTAACATGAGTTTTGGTCTAATCTCCCCTTCCCCTTTTTTTTAAATAATACTTATTGTTGTTACTTGAAGTGTCAACCTCAAGTTGCATAATAATGCCTAACATGAAAACATTTTATAAAAAGAATAAGATAAAAAAATATAAGATATAAGGACATAAAAGAAAATAAGATAGAAAAATATATCATATATTTTAATTTTTTAAATTATAAATATAGTAATTAAATTCCATTTTTGTCACCTGATTCACAATCTATTCTTTCATTAAGAATTTCATATTATTTGCTTTTAATTTAATATACTAATTAAATATTAATTCATTTTCTTAATTAGGTTATCTTTTATTTTTTAAAATTTATTTTATATTAATAGTTATTTTAAAACTATTTAAATATAAAAATAAAATAGATTTTTTATATTGTCTTAAACTTATTTCTATCTTTATCTTATAATTCCATCTTATCATTGTATTAATTAATCTTTCTAAATTGTCCAATGAAATAAAATTAATCATAACAAAATTTTAAACTATAAGTCATTTTGAGAAACAATATTAATAACAGGAAATAATTATGTTAATGGAATAAATAAGATTATATTTTAAAAAATACATATTGTACTATATTATTACGATTCAATAATTCTTTACATTGATATTTGTGACAGCGTTAAAAGCACGCACAACAGACCCCACCCCTGTCACGCACCATTTTTTTCTTTCTTCTTTCTCCCTTTTATCTTCTCTCTTAATTTCTCATTTCATACTGTTGAAGATGGTTGCTGCCCCTTCAAGATTGTGTTTGATGAAGACTTGTATGTAGTGTTTGATGATGACATTTATGTACTTTCCATGTATTTTTGCTTTGCTTTAAGTATGTCTTAGTTAGTGCTTAGAGGTTGTCTAAGAGTAGCTTTTTGCTGAGTAACTCACCTCATAACCACTGGCCATGTGATAAGAACAAGCATAAGTTTTCTAAAACTGTTTTTCACATGTTTTACAAAAAAACACGTTTTACTGCATAAAAATAAATCTGTTCTTTTCTAAATAAACAAATTCATTTTCTTCACTGATGCTTTGGCTAAAGTCTTGTAAAAATTAGATTTTGTGCATCATGTATTTTGACTAAGTCTTCTTCTTTTCAAAACGACTGAGTTTTAAATAGTTAAACTTTCTCTGTTTTCGTTTTGAAAAATAAATCTGTTCATCTGTAAATGAATAGATTCTTTTTCTCTTTGGTGCCATGACAAGCTTAAACGTTTTCAGTTTTATCTCTGCACCAGAATGGTTGACTAAGTCTCCTCACTTAACAGATTCTCTAACTGCTTTTTGAAAATAAATCTGTTCATTTTATTTTCAATCTGTTCATTTTATAACAGCTTTAACTGTTTTTCAAATATCTGTTATAAGCTGGTTCTCTATAAAATGCAAACTTGTTTTCTGAGATAAGGATCGATTCAAACAGTTTATACATTTGCAAAAAACAAGTTTTGACAGCAGAGAGTTAAGTGTTTTCAAGGATTAGCATTTGTTCTTCAAAGATTTCGGAAATCACAAAGTGCTTGTTCTTGGTTTGGCTCCAAAAGCTTGGTGTGAGGTGCAGCTACTGTTCTAGCAATCTTGCCTACTGGTTTAAGGCTGATCTTTGTTACCTCAATCAGGTGTAGTCGTTTCACTTCTTATTACTTGTAATAGTTTGGTTGAATCCTCTTCTTGATAGGTGTTCTTGGAGAGTGGATGTGTGTGTGTGAGTGCTGAAATAGGTTTTTTTCAGCAAGAGTACCTAAGTTCTTGTAGGTTTCAAGAACAGTGGGAAGTGTACTTGATTGTACTGTGTGTTAGTGAATTCCACCTGTTGTTGGTGAAGACTGGATGTAGCTCAGGTTGAGTGAACCAGTATAATTGCTTGTGTTCATTCTCTCTCTCTCTCTGCAATTTCGTTTCTGCATAATTGATAAAACAACAAAGAAATAAATCTGTTCAATTGAAAATAAATCTGTTCTTTCTGGGCACTGTGCATACTGTTCTTGATTTCTGAAAAAGGTGTTTGAATCTGATAAGAACATATAAAATCTGCTAAAAGCCACTGGAACAGATTGACTATGATAGGCTGTTCAAGAAACTGTAAATGCTATTAATTGAACCTTAAACAAATTGCTTAAAGTTGAAGCTTGCTGTGTTGTGATTCATTGTTCTTAATTTCTGGAAAATTTCTTGACATCAAGAAGAACACTCATAGTCTGTTAAAAGTCACAGGAACAGCTTGTTTGCAAAGGTCACTCAATTAACTAGCATGCTATCAATTGAACCTTAATCACTTGCTTGAAATTGAAGCTTGCTGTATTTGTGTTTCACTGTTTTTCAAATCTGATATTTGTGTGTGTGCTGCTGGAAATTCTCACTGCATAATCTTGTGATTAACCTTGCTGAATTAAAAGCTTTTCAAACAAAAACAGTGCTGAAATAAATCTGTTCATTTTAACATAAATCGATTTATTTTCTGTAAAACTGGGTTAAACACTGTTTCTGCGAAGAAGTTTTAAAAGGTCAATTCACCCTCCCTCTTGAACTTTGACACTATTAAACCCAACAATTTGTATCAAGAGCTGGGACTTGTAGTTTAATCAAGTTTGTTTGTAAAAATGTCTGAGTTTAATGTGCTTTTTGCTGAGGGTTCTGCTGTAAATAGACCACCTATGTTTAATGGATTGAATTATGCATTTTGGAAAGTTAGAATGAGAATTTTTATGGAATCCATTGATGCATTAATTTGGGAAGCTGTGGTCAATGGACCTTATGTGCCAATGCAGATTGTCAAAGATGAACAAGTTGAAAAGCCAAGATCAGAGTGGAATGAGACTGAAAGGAGAAAGGCTCAACATGATCTTGTGGCCAAGAATATCATAACTTCTGCATTGACAATGGACGAGTTCTTCAGAATATCTCAATGTAAGTCAGCAAAGGAGATGTGGGAAGTCTTAGAAGTGACTCATGAAGGGACTGAGGATGTAAAAAGGTCAAGGAAACATGCACTCATCCAAGAGTATGAGCTGTTCAGAATGCAACCAGGAGAGAACATTGCTGATGTGCAAAAAAGATTCACCCACATTGTGAATCACCTCACTGGCTTGGGAAAAGAATTTGATAGAGAGGAGCTCAACATAAAGATATTGAAGTGCCTCGACAGAAGCTGGCAACCAAAGGTGACATCTATCTCTGAAAGCCGTGATCTGTCAAAATTGGGAACTACTGCACTGTTTGGAAAGCTGATGGAGCATGAGTTAGAGCTTAAAAGACTTAAAGAACAGGAAACAACAGAGAGAAAACCCAAAGGTTTGGCACTGAAAGCAACTGAATTGGATGAGATCAAGGAAGAAAAGGAAGATGCTGAAGATGATGATACAATCAATCTTCTTACAAAAAGATTCAGCAAATTTCTGAGGAAGAAAAGCAAAAATAGGAACCAGCAGAAAAGAAGGTATCCTAAACCCAATGATTTAAATTCCTCTAAATATACTTGCTTTGGATGTGGCAAAATAGGGCATATCAAAACAGATTGTCCAGACAATCAAACAAGGGACAAATCTGCCAGCAAGAAATTTGAAAGGAACAAAGGAAGAAGAGCCTACATCTCATGGGAGGAAAATGAAGTATCCTCAACTAGCAGCTCTTCAACAGAAGATGAGGAGAATAATTTGTGCTTCATGATGAAGGATGAGGAGTCAAGCTCTGAATCAGTAAGTAATTTTTCTGCTGATTCTGATAACTATGATGATTTGCTTGCTGCCTTCAAGGAAACACATGAGGAAGCCAATAGGCTAGCTGTAATATGCAATAAGCTGCAAAAGGTAAATAATGTGCTTGCACCTAAAGTAAAAACACTTGAGGAAGAATTGCATAAGGCCAAAACAGATTTGGTAAGCCTTGAACTGACTTGCTTGCATGCCTCTATTAAAAACTGTGAAAACTGCAAAAGATTGGAAAAACAAGTGGAATATTTGCTGAAAACCCTTTCCAATTTCACCAAGGGAAGAGAAAACCTTGAGTCTCTCCTTGGATCACAGAATGCTGTTTTCAATAAGAATGGACTTGGTTATATCCCTGGAAATACAACCAATGTCAAAAAACTTTCAAGTTTTTTTGTTCCAGCAAAATCAGTTTTTTCAGCTTTTAACAGTGGCAAAAAGGCATCTCATGTAACCTGTTTTTACTGCATGAAATCTGGTCATACATCTAGGTCTTGCATTGCTATAAGACATCTTGTGCCTAAGAACTTAGCTAAGTGGCTACCAAAGAGAAGGTGTTAATCTGTGCTGGACCCTATACTGAAAAGGGTACCATTTGTATATTTTTTATTCTGTTTTGCAGATTGGAAGCAAGAAGAACCAGTGGTACTTGGACAGTGGCTGTTCCAAGCATATGACTGGAGATCTTACAAAGTTCACCAGCTTAAAGCTCAAAGCAGAAGGATATGTGACCTATGGTGACAATAACCGAGGGAGAATTTTGGGCAGAGGAACTGTTGAAACAGGAAATTCAACAACCATTGAGAATGTGCTGTATGTAGAAGGACTTAAGCATAGTCTTCTCAGCATAAGTCAGCTTTGTGACAAAGGATACAAAGTGAATTTTGAGTCAAGTGGCTGCACAATCTCAAGTAATTCATCTAGTAAGGCACTGTTTACTGGTAAAAGAGTGAATAACATTTACTTGTTGAATATCATGGAAACTAACTCTTCAAATGAGTGTTTGCTGTCCAGAAGTGATGAGTCTTGGTTGTGGCACAGGAGGTTAGCTCACATACACACAAATCACTTGAATAAATTGAAATCCAAAGATTTAGTTTCTGGTTTACCTAACATTAAATTTCAGGATAACAGGCTTTGTGATGCTTGTGTGAAAGGTAAACAAATCAAATCCTCTTTCAAGTTAAAGGATATTGTCTCTACAAAAAATTCATTGGATGTGTTACATATGGACTTATTTGGTCCATCTAGAGTTGCTAGCTTGGCTGGAAATTTGTATGCTTTAGTTGTTGTGGATGATTACTCTAGATTTACATGGACTCTATTTCTTGCACATAAACATGATGCTTATTCTGCCTTTAAGAGATTAGCAAAAATTCTGGAAAATGAAAATGGTTGCTGCATTAAATCTATTCGAAGTGATCATGGGGGAGAGTTTCAAAATGCTAAGTTTGAGAGGTTCTGTGAGAAGCATGGGATAGCTCATACCTTTTCAGCCCCTAGGACACCCCAACAAAATGGTGTAGTTGAAAGGAAAAATAGATCACTAGAGGAACTTGCTAGAACTATGTTAAATGAATCTAAGCTTCCTAAGTATTTTTGGGCTGATGCTGTTTATACTGCAGGTTATGTCTTAAATAGGACCTTAATAAGACCAATTCTTAAGAAAACCCCATATGAATTGTATAAGGGCAGAAAACCTAGTGTAAGCCACCTTAGAGTATTTGGGTGTAAATGTTTTGTATTGAATAATGGCAAAGAAAATCTTGGTAAGTTTGATGCTAAATCTGATGAAGGTGTGCACATTGGTTATGCTTTGAATGGTCATGCATATAGAGTCTTCAATAAAAGGCTGCTTATAGTAGAAGAATCAATGCATGTTGTTTTTGATGAAACTGATCATAGCCTATCTAAAACTGCTGATGAACCTGACAGTAATGAATTTAAATCTGTTTTAAATCAAAATGAATCGATTCATTTTGATACTGCTGATACATATGCTATACAAGAATCTACTGCAGCTGCAGGTTTGCCAAAAGAGTGGAAAACCCCAAGAGACTTAACCCTTGATAATGTCATTGGGAACATTGAGAAAGGAGTGTCAACTAGAAAATCCTTGAACAATTTCTGTGAAGCAATGGCCTTTGTATCTCAAGTTGAACCCAAGAATTTGAAAGAAGCTCTCAAGGACAGCAACTGGATTTTAGCTATGCAAGAGGAACAGAATCAGTTTGCTCTTAATGAGGTATGGACTCTTGTTCCTAGAATACCTGAAATGAATGTAATTGGAACAAAATGGGTATTTAGAAACAAGATGGATGAGCATGGAGTGATCACCAGAAACAAGGCTAGGCTTGTAGCTAAAGGGTACAATCAAGAAGAAGGAATAGACTATGATGAGACATATGCACCAGTGGCTTGGTTAGAAGCTGTTAGACTGCTGCTTGCCTTCTCCTGCATCAAAGGGTTCAAGCTATTTCAAATGGACGTGAAGAGTGCCTTTCTAAATGGCTATATAAATGAAGAGGTATTTGTCTCACAACCACCAGGTTTTGAAGACCATCAACATCCAGAATATGTGTTCAAACTCCAAAAGGCTCTCTATGGACTCAAGCAAGCTCCTAGGCAATGGTATGAGAGGCTAAGTGATTTTCTCACCTCACAAGGCTATGACAGAGGCACATCAGATAAGACCTTGTTCATTAAGAAGAAAGGAGATGACTCAATTCTAGTCCAAGTATATGTGGATGACATCATTTTTGGATCAAACAATGGAGAATTGTGTGAAGCTTTCGTGAAAGTCATGAAGAGTGAGTTTGAAATGTCAATGATGGGTGAGTTGAACTATTTTCTAGGCTTGCAGGTCAAACAACTCAAGGATGGCATTTTCCTAAGTCAAGCTAAGTATTGCAAGGATCTGCTGAAGAAATTTGAAATGGACAAGTGTAAACCAATCAGCACACCATTCTCAACAAGCTGTCATTTGGATCATGATGAAGCTGGAATTTCTGTTGATGAAACCAAATACAGAGGACTCATAGGATCACTGCTGTATCTTACTGCCAGCAGGCCAGATATAATGTTTGCAGTGTGCATGTGTGCAAGGTTTCAGTCTGCTCCTAAAGAATCACACTACAATGCTGTCAAAAGGATTTTGAAGTATTTGCAAGGAACTAAAGAAGTTGGCTTGTGGTATCCAGGTAATATTTCATTAAGCTTAACTGGTTATTCTGATTCAGATTTTGCAGGTTGCAAAATTGATAGGAAGAGCACAAGTGGAACCTGTCATTTGCTTGGATCAAGCTTGATCTCATGGCAATGCAAAAAGCAGGCTTGTGTAGCTCTTTCCACTGCTGAAGCAGAATACATTGCAGCAGGGAGTTGCTGTGCTCAAACTATATGGCTAAGACAACAATTGAATGATTTTGGTATCTTACTTAACCATATACCTCTGCTGTGTGATAATACAAGTGCAATCAACTTAACCAAAAATCCTGTCATGCATTCAAGAACCAAACACATTGAAATAAGGCATCATTTTCTAAGGGAACACATATCTAATGGAACATGTGATATTAAGTTCATTGGTACTGATTTACAACTTGCTGATTTGTTCACGAAACCATTAGCCAAAGATAGGTTTAATTTTCTGCTTAATGAATTGGGTATTATAAATGTCAATTGTACCTAGCAGTGAAAAATTAAATCTATTTATTCGCAATTAAATGTGTTTATTTTCTGCACTGATATGCTTTGATGACTAGGAAAGAGAAATTCTGATCTTTGACTGCTTGACTGATTTAGTGGGCATTAACCTCTGTACCTTTGACGGTTTTGGTCATGGTTATGTAACCGATTTGATGGTTTGGGTGCTCAATAAGAATTTGAGTGTATGCATCGTGACCCTAAAGATTTGGTGCATATTTTCAAAGATTCTCTGCACAAATTCAGAAGCATAAAATCTTCATGCATATCCACTCATAATTGCCATATCAATCCATTTATTCTACTATAAATCTGTGTGAATACTTGCTACCCACATTGGCCATTCTCTTTCTATTCTCACCATTTGAAATCAAGAAAAGAATTCAGGTTACCATGGCTTCGTCTTCAAGACAAAAACAGAAAGGCAAGGGAAAGCAAACCACTTCTCAAGGTGTGTTAGAAGGATGGTTCGCTGGAAATGAAGAAGGCATCAATGCCTACATTCATGAAACAAGCAGGAAGCAGATCAACATACCCAAGGTGCTGGATTTCAACTGGCTGAAATCTGAAAAAATGGTAGAAACAAGGGCTGTGTTGAAGCACCAGAAACTGAAAAAGATGCTGGAATTAACGGGTAATGTCTATCCTGACTTGGTTAAGGTGTTTTATACTAACCTCACATTGGATGGGAAGAATGTTGTCTCTTATGTGAAAGGGACAAAGATGAAGATCACAAGTGAGGTGTGGAATTCTGTGGCTGGAATAAAATATGCTGGACTGAAAGTTGGAAAAGGAAATACCAGTGGAATTTCAGAATTCAACAAGCTGCAATATTACAAAAGTTGCATGAGGAATCCTACAGAGAGCATAAACAGATTCCATGCAGGGCATTTGAACCTCACTCCACGTCTAGTTGCATACATCATAGCTTGGCAACTGATTCCAAGAGGGACAAACCATGCTGTCTTACATGAAGAGGATCTCATTCTCCTATACTGCATCATGAACCAGATTAAGGTAAACTGGGTGTTCATTGTCAATGAACACATGCTCAAGTCAAAAAGGTTGGCTGATTACAGATTTCCCTATGCTATTCTTGTTTCCAAATTAATTGATTACTTTGGTGTTGATGTTACAAATGAGAGAAATGACCCTATCAAAGCTGTAAGTGAGATTGATACTTCAACTCTCACCAAAATGGGTTTTCACAAAATTGAAAACAAGTGGGTGGTTCTCAAGGAGAAGAACACTCAAGCAGAACATGAGGATGAGGGTGAAGCTGTTTCTATGGATGATGACTCACCTGCTGCCCAATCTGAACATGAGGAAGTTGCTGCAAATGCCATAGTTGCCTATCAAAGTCCAAAATACCGTGGAGAACCAATGTCTATGTTTGAGAGGCAAGTGCTGTACCGTCTTGATGTCATGTCTGCAGAACAAAGGGCACACTTTGAGACTACTCATGCAAGGTTCCAACACCTTGATGATCAGATTGAAGGGGTTCAGGCACAGCTTGCAGAGCTTTACTATAAGAATCAGTAGTTTTCTGTTTTTAAGGCTTTCTTTATCAGTTTTCAAGTTTCTGTAATGCTGAACAATTTGGTTTTCTGTTTCTGAACTATTATGATTGTGGTTTCTGCTTTATATCCCTTTATTCCCTATGCTTATATGCTGTTTGATGAATCCAAAGGGGGAGAAAAATAGCTCACCATGCTAGGTGAAGCTAGCTGATACAGGGAGTTAATTCTGCACCTTAAAACCATGTCTTATGCTATGCAATACTGCTGTTTTTTCTGGTTTAAAATCTGGTGCAGTGCAGGTGCAATTCTAGTTTAAAATCTGGTGTAGTGCAAGTGCTTAAAGCAACAAAGCTATGAGGTTAGCTATGGGGATTTGTCTCCATCAAACAGGGGGAGATTGTTGAAGATGGTTGTTGCCCCTTCAAGATTGTGTTTGATGAAGACTTGTATGTAGTGTTTGATGAAGACATTTATGTACTTTCCATGTATTTGTGCTTTGCTTTAAGTATGTCTTAGTTAGTGCTTAGAGGTTGTCTAAGAGTAGCTTTTTGCTGAGTAACTCACCTCATAACCACTGGCCATGTGATAAGAACAAGCATAAGTTTTCTTAAACTGTTTTCACATGTTTTACACAAAAACACGTTTACTGCATAAAAATAAATCTGTTCTTTTCTAAATAAACAGATTCATTTTCTTCACTGATGCCTTGGCTAAAGTCTTGTAAAAATTTGATTTTGCGCATCAGGTATTTTGACTAAGTCTTCTTCTTTTCAAAACGACTGAGTTTCAAATAGTTAAACCTTCTCTGTTTTCGTTTTGAAAAATAAATCTGTTCATCTGTAAATGAATAGATTCTTTTTCTCTCTGGTGCCATGACAAGCTTAAACGTTTTCAGTTTTATCTCTGCACCAGAATGGTTGACTAAGTCTCCTCACTTAAGAGCTTCTCTAACTGCTTTTTGAAAATAAATCTGTTCATTTTATTTTCAATCTGTTCATTTTATAACAGCTTTAACTGATTTTCAAAAAATCTGTTATATGCTGGCTTTCTATAAAATGCAAACTTGTTTTCTGAGTTAAATATCAATTCAACAGTTCATACATTTGCAAAAACGAGTTTTACAACAGAGAATCAAAGGTTTACAAAGGATTAGCATTTGTTCTTCAAAGATTTCGAAAATCACAAAGTGCTTGTTCTTGGTTTGGTTCCAAAAAGCTTGGTGTGAGGTGCAGCTACTGTTCTAGCAATCTTGCCTACTGGTTTAAGGCTGATCTTTGTTACCTCAATCAGGTGTAGTCGTTTCACTTCTTATTACTTGTAATAGTTTGGTTGAATCCTCTTCTTGATAGGTGTTCTTGGAGAGTGGATGTGTGTGTGTGAGTGCTGAAATAGGTTTTTTCAGCAAGAGTACCTAAGTTCTTGTAGGTTTCAAGAACAGTGGGAAGTGTACTTGATTGTACTGTGTGTTAGTGAATTCCACCTGTTGTTGGTGAAGACTGGATGTAGCTCAGGTTGAGTGAACCAGTATAATTGCTTGTGTTCATTCTCTCTCTCTCTTTGCAATTTCGTTTCTGCATAATTGATAAAACAGCAAAGAAATAAATCTGTTCAATTGAAAATAAATCTGTTCTTTCTGGGCACTGTGCATACTGTTCTTGATTTCTGAAAAAGGTGGTTGAATCTGATAAGAACATATAAAATCTGCTAAAAGCCACTGGAACAGATTGACTGTGATAGGCTGTTCAAGAAACTGTAAATGCTATTAATTGAACCTTAAACAAATTGCTTAAAGTTGAAGCTTGCTGTGCTGTGATTCATTGTTCTTAATTTCTGGAAAATTTCTTGACATCAAGAAGAACACTCATAGTCTGTTAAAAGTCACAGGAACAGCTTGTTTGCAAAGGTCACTCAATTAACTAGCATGCTATCAATTGAACCTTAATCACTTGCTTGAAATTGAAGCTTGCTGTATTTGTGTTTCACTGTTTTTCAAATCTGATATTTGTGTGTGTGCTGCTGGAAATTCTCACTGCATAATCTTGTGATTAACCTTGCTGAATTAAAAGATTTTCAAACAAAAACAGTGCTGAAATAAATCTGTTCATTTTAACATAAATCGATTTATTTTCTGTAAAATTGGGTTAAACACTGTTTATGCGAAGAAGTTTTAAAAGGTCAATTCACCCCCCTCTTGAACTTTGGCACTATTAAACCCAACAAGTGGGTGGTTCTCAAGGAGAAGGACTCTCAAGCAGAACATGAGGATGTGGATGAAGCTGTTTCTATGGATGATGACTCACCTGCTGCCCAATCTGAACATGAGGAAGTTGCTGCAAATGCCATAGTTGCCTATCAAAGTCCAAAATACCGTGGAGAACCAATGTCTATGTTTGAGAGGCAAGTGCTGTACCGTCTTGATGTCATGTCTGCAGAACAAAGGGCACACTTTGAGACTACTCATGCAAGGTTCCAACACCTTGATGATCAGATTGAAGGGGTTCAGGCACAGCTTGCAGAGCTTTACTACAAGAATCAGTAGTTTTCTGCTTTTAATGCTTTCTTTACCAGTTTTAAAGTTTCTGTAATATTGAACAATTTGGTTTTCTGTTTCTGAACTATTATGATTGTGGTTTCTGTTTTATATCCCTTTATTCCCTATGCTTATATGCTGTTTGATGAATCCAAAGGGGGAGAAAAATAGCTCACCAGGCTAGGTGAAGCTAGCTGTAACAGGGAGTTAATTCTGCACCTTAAAACCATGTCTTATGCTATGCAATACTGCTGTCTTTTCTGGTTTAAAATCTGGTGCAGTGCAGGTGCATTTCTGGTTTAAAATCTAGTGCAGGTACTTAAAGCAACAAAGCTATGAGGTTAGCTATGGGGATTTGTCTCCATCAAACAGGGGGAGATTGTTGAAGATGGTTGCTGCCCCTTCAAGATTGTGTTTGATGAAGACTTGTATGTAGTGTTTGATGATGACATTTATGTACTTTCCATGTATTTTTGCTTTGCTTTAAGTATGTCTTAGTTAGTGCTTAGAGGTTGTCTAAGAGTAGCTTTTTGCTGAGTAACTCACCTCATAACCACTGGCCATGTGATAAGAACAAGCATAAGTTTTCTAAAACTGTTTTTCACATGTTTTACACAAAAACACGTTTTACTGCATAAAAATAAATCTGTTCTTTTCTAAATAAACAGATTCATTTTCTTCACTGATGCCTTGGCTAAAGTCTTGTAAAAATTAGATTTTGTGCATCATGTATTTTGACTAAGTCTTCTTCTTTTCAAAACGACTGAGTTTTAAATAGTTAAACTTTCTCTGTTTTCGTTTTGAAAAATAAATCTGTTCATCTGTAAATGAATAGATTCTTTTTCTCTCTGGTGCCATGACAAGCTTAAACGTTTTCAGTTTTATCTCTGCACCAGAATGGTTGACTAAGTCTCCTCACTTAACAGATTCTCTAACTGCTTTTTGAAAATAAATCTGGTCATTTTATTTTCAATCTGTTCATTTTATAACAGCTTTAACTGTTTTTCAAATATCTGTTATAAGCTGGTTCTCTATAAAATGCAAACTTGTTTTCTGAGTTAAGGATCGATTCAAACAGTTTATACATTTGCAAAAATCAAGTTTTGACAGCAGAGAGTTAAGTGTTTTCAAGGATTAGCATTTGTTCTTCAAAGATTTCGGAAATCACAAAGTGCTTGTTCTTGGTTTGGCTCCAAAAGCTTGGTGTGAGGTGCAGCTACTGTTCTAGCAATCTTGCCTACTGGTTTAAGGCTGATCTTTGTTACCTCAATCAGGTGTAGTCGTTTCACTTCTTATTACTTGTAATAGTGTGGTTGAATCCTCTTCTTGATAGGTGTTCTTGGAGAGTGGATGTGTGTGTGTGAGTGCTGAAATAGGTTTTTTTCAGCAAGAGTACCTAAGTTCTTGTAGGTTTCAAGAACAGTGGGAAGTGTACTTGATTGTACTGTGTGTTAGTGAATTCCACCTGTTGTTGGTGAAGACTGGATGTAGCTCAGGTTGAGTGAACCAGTATAATTGCTTGTGTTCATTCTCTCTCTCTCTCTGCAATTTCGTTTCTGCATAATTGATAAAACAGCAAAGAAATAAATCTGTTCAATTGAAAATAAATCTGTTCTTTCTGGGCACTGTGCATACTGTTCTTGATTTCTGAAAAAGGTGTTTGAATCTGATAAGAACATATAAAATCTGCTAAAAGCCACTGGAACAGATTGACTGTGATAGGCTGTTCAAGAAACTGTAAATGCTATTAATTGAACCTTAAACAAATTGCTTAAAGTTGAAGCTTGCTGTGTTGTGATTCATTGTTCTTAATTTCTGGAAAATTTCTTGACATCAAGAAGAACACTCATAGTCTGTTAAAAGTCACAGGAACAACTTGTTTGCAAAGGTCACTCAATTAACTAGCATGCTATCAATTGAACCTTAATCACTTGCTTGAAATTGAAGCTTGCTGTATTTGTGTTTCACTGTTTTTCAAATATGATATTTGTGTGTGTGCTGCTGGAAATTCTCACTGCATAATCTTGTGATTAACCTTGCTGAATTAAAAGCTTTTCAAACAAAAACAGTGCTGAAATAAATCTGTTCATTTTAACATAAATCGATTTATTTTCTGTAAAACTGGGTTAAACACTGTTTCTGCGAAGAAGTTTTAAAAGGTCAATTCACCCCCCCTCTTGAACTTTGGCACTATTAAACCCAACACATACCTCATATATTTTAGAATCTGATCGGACCACGTTGTAGCTAGGGAATTAAGAAACATTTCTACCCGATCAGATTTTCAAACAGAGTGAGTTCATTTTTACTCTAAATATCATTTGTTCTCTGTTTTTCCTTAGGATTTAGACATCAATCTTGGTGGGGTAAATTGAGAAGTTTAATCCTCCCAACTTATTCTATTATATACTGAATTTTTTTTTGTTTGGATAATTTGCATTAGGCCCGTAAATCTTGAAGTTTATCCAGATTGTGGGGAATAAAATTCTAGAAGTTGCTTGGAAAACAAGCAATTGAGGTAAGGGAAGCTAAATTTAAATTTTAATAGCACCCTAGGATAGAAGATCTGAATGCGGAAGGGACGTGGTCCCAATATTGAATTTCTCTTGCAGGGGTGTTATTTGTTTATATATTGTGTGTTTGTTTATATATTATTTAAACTTTATAAATATTATATTTTGATAGTTTGAGAGTTAAATATTGTTTTTGACGTTGGAAAATTTCTGGAATGATATGAATTTTTAAATGTTATGTGATTGAATGATATGTATTATATACGAATTATGTAAATTGTATGAAATTGATGTCATACATTTGGGATAATGTATGAGTTGTTGTTTGATGGTACGTTAAGTATGAAAAGCCTATGTTTAACGGAGATCCCCTAGCTTCACTAATGATCTAAGTGATGTAGACTAAGATATTAGGTGGTGAGAAGCTGAGAGGGAGTTCATACACATCAGGTCCCACTGTAGACACTCGATATTGGATGTTTGAACTTACCCTGGTCCTTTCTATTAGATTCGCTGGTAATCTTTGGGTCAGGTGTTAGTCTCTGGTAGGGGCATACTTAATAAGTCTTCCGGAAGACGAAGTGGGATTGAAATGAAATCCAATGATTATGATTGAAAATAGATCCATGTGTGGGCTATATGAATGAGGGAATTGGTATGGAAATTTTACATGAAATCATTTAAGAAATGTTTATAAATTATTAGTCTAAATTGGTTTTATTTCCATGAATTATGTTATGGATTTTCTTTGCACTAGCTTACCCTTCCTTTTCGTGTTGTGTTTGAACTGCGATGACTGTACTATGTACACGAGCAGATGACCATACAGGAGCAGGAGAGTCTTAGTGATATGAATCCACTAGCAAAGAAGAGATTATTCTTTGACATTCTATGGACTCAACTTGAGTTGGCGATAGCTTAGGCACTTTTAATTAGAATTGGATCAAGGTTCTATGTTTCAAGAACTCACCAAGACTTGCACCAACACCAAACTCATATGGAGGAGCCATCTATTGTCAATTGAACCGAACAAATTGAATAAAAAGGCAAAAGCACCGAACAAAATGCACTAGAACAGAAATGCACCAAACAATTAAGCTAGAATTGAAGAAGAGACAATTATAAACAGCCAAAGAACTATGAACCGAAGCAAAGCTGGAAAATAGACTGAAATGCCGAACCAAAAAGGAAACTAAACATGTTTTGGAGTTTCATATGAACTTGGAGATGAAAGAAAGAAGAAATTATGGAGATGGATGCTTTGGTTTGATGATCACGCCACTTAGAGGATGAAGACTCCAAGATAAGTGAGCTAGTGCCGCCACTTGAGAGAACCAAATGCACTCAAGATAAGACAAAGTGAAGGAGAAGCAAGCTCTCACAAATTCTCTCTCAAATTGAGTAGAGTTTCTCTAATACTAATTTCCAATCTGAATTGTGAAGGACCTAAGCCCTCCTTTTATAGGAGCAAGGGCTGGTCATTTACATAGCTTATTCCCTAAGCTACCCAAAATGCTCCTAAGATCACGCCCCCCTTACTAAGCCCACTCCCCAAGCTTCTAGAATTTTTTAAACTAAAGCCTAAAGATGCTTTTACAAAAGAGGTGTCTAATGTTTCCCTCTAAGCACCTTTCTAAACACTTTTCTATATTATTTACAAATTAAAAGAAACTATAAAGAGAGATATTTAATTGAAGCCCATTCTTGAAAGCTTGTAGACTTCTTTGGCGTTAGGCTTGATCCTCTCTTTATTTTATGTCTTCTTTTAATTTTGAGAAGACTAGAAGGAAGAACTTCAAATGTGAGGGTGAATGCCCTCTTCCTTCATTAATAAAAGCCTCCTTTATTTGATTCTCATCATACTCGTCGAGTTGGAGAGAATTCGTCCACGAATTCTGAATTCCTGCATATAACAAAGTCAGTTTATTTTTACACTTTAAAGTGGAAGAAAAAGGTAAACATGACTTAGCATTTGGAAACAAAGGAATGCCAGAAAAGGAGGTTCTAGAAATCGACCAAGTTGGAAAAATTTGTTTGGGAATGACGATATGTTTTGGAAAAAGACCTCTTAAATGGTGAGAACCATTAGGAGGTATAAAATCATCCCTAACATTTTTTAACCAAGATGGTGTTGAAATAGGAACCTTGGGTAATGAAAAAGATAAGGAAGGAAAACACCTTGGAGGTGAAAGGATAAGACCCATGTCAACTTGGCCTTCTTTGTCTTTTTCATATTTACTTGTGGTAGGTGGGTGAGTTAGGTCTTGTTTTACCTTGTTTATCATTAAGGTTTGCTTTTGTGGACAATGAAGAGCTATGTTCCCAAAACCTAAACATTTAAAACATTTGATATTTGAAGTTTTGGTAGGTGACTTAGGAGTAGAAGGATTTGTAGCAGAAACTTTTTTTGGAGAAGTGGTTTTCAAAAGATATAATTCCATCTTGATGGCTATGCGAAGCACTTGCTTTAAAGAAGAGTACTCATTTAATTCTATAAATTCTCTAATATTGCTTCTCAAACCACGTATAAACCATTTTATCTTGGACTCTTCATTAGCATGCATATTCATTTTAGTCAAAGTTGTTTCAAAATCTTTAAAGTATTCATCTACCATCCTATGTCCTTGAGGAAGCCTTTGGAACTTCAACAAGTGTTCCTTCCTAGAAGGAGGAACAAACCTCGCGCGCATACACTCTTTCAAAGTATTCCAAGAAACCACGGGAGGTTTCTTGCGATATATAATGTCCATTACAATTTTATGCCACCATTCTTTGGCATAATCACTAAATTCTAAGGTGGCTAGCTTATATTTGTGCTCATCTAGGATCTTATGGAGGTCAAAAATCTGTTCACATTTAGCCTCCCAATCTAGATACACATTAGGATCACTATCCCCATTGAAACTAGGAATTTTCACCGAAGGTAGCTTGGCCTTTGCATCACGGTAATAGCCATCTTCACGTTTATCTTCATGAGCATAAGGTGGTCTATAGCCATGAAAGTTGGGTTGAGGTCTGCTTCTTCTATGTTCTTCTTCACGTCCATGATCATTGGAAGAGCCTCTTGATGAAGGTCTATGAGAATGCCGCGTGAACCATGGTGAGAATGAGAAGGTCTAGCTTGCTGCACTTCAAGGCTTTGCAATCTTTCCTCCAACCATCTAATAGCTTCAGCTTGTTGTGTAATAGCTTCATCATTTTGTGTAATGGCTCGCTTGGCCTCCTTTAATTCACCAAGGACAGAAGCTTTGCTAGGAGAATGCTTGTTGTAATACTCATCACTGGAATAAGCAGCCATTTGGAAAAGAACAGCAAACAACAAAACAGCAAACAAAGTTAAGAAAACAAAGTTAGCTAAAATAATTTGGAACCAATTGCCGAAGTGAAGTGGCACTGAAAAATCACTCTCAAAGAAAGAATACTCTCTGCACCAAGCTTATCTTGAGGCCTTAGTAATCCTCAAATGAAAGATGCCAAAGCAAGAGCACACAATCTTCAAAGCACTTCACCACAAAACCAAGGAATAATGAAAGACAAGCAAGAAAAGGTATAAGCAATAAAAGACTATAACAAAAGGAATACTAGATGTATGACAAACTCAAAGAGTAATGAATAAAAGATAAGCAAGAAAATAAGGAACTCAATGAAAAAGAAGGCACACAAAAGATACCTAAGGAAAAGTACTAGAGTAGATGAAGAAAACAAAAACAAGCTACTGGAAAATATTTTTTTTATGCAAACTGTGCTTGATGTTCACTGATTTAACTGGAATGATATAAAGCGAACTGGATTATGAAATTTTAACCACAGAAAATTCAAGATCTTAGCTCAACAATGGCACTGGAATTACTCGAAAAAAGTAAGCCAATTAATTGAGATAAATTTTTAAAAATCGCTGCCAGATTACCGTATTTTTTTCGGAAGAATTGCACACTTTTTGTTTTTGATTTATCATTTTTTTTGTACTTTGAATTTTTGAGTCCTTCTTTTTTCTACTGTTTTATAACACTTTGAAGAACACAAATACAGAATTTCAGAAATTTCCAGTGAGTAAATCAATTGCAATAAATCGAAACAGTAAGCACGTTTTCAGTAAAACAGAGGAATCCTAACAGGAATAAAAAACAGAATTAAGAACTAGCAAAGACATAATGGAAATGATGTATAGGAACTTGTATAGATCTAAATACAAGTATGAACTCAATACTAAAACAGAAAATCCACAAAGGATCAAGTATCAAACTCAGAAACTGTATTACACCAAAGCAAGAAACAAAAAATTCAATAAAAGTACTACAAGAAGTGATGACATTCTTGGAAAAACATGACTATGACAAAACTTGTATGGATTCAAAAAGGAAAATACACAAACATATGATAGGCACAATTAAGAAAACAGCAATAAAACTCAAAATAAGCCTAAAAACAGAAAGGTAAACAGCAAGAATTATAGAGCTCTTGAATTAAAGTGCAACACAACTCAAAAATTAAACAAGAACACACCTAAACTCTAGATACCACATGATATGAATCCACTAGCAAAGAAGAGATGATTTTTTGACATTCTATGGACTCAACTTGAGTTGGAGATAGCTTAGGCACTTTTAATTAGAATTGGATCAAGGTTCTATGTTTCAAGAACTCACCAAGACTTGCACCAACACCAAACTCATATGGAGGAGCCATCTATTGTCAATTGAACCGAACAAATTGAATAAAAAGGCAAAAGCATTGAACAAAATGCACAAGAACAGAAATGCACCGAACAATTAAGCTAGACTTGAAGAAGAAATAATTATAAACAGCCAAGGAACTATGAACCGAAGCAAAGCTGGAAAATAGACTGAAATACCGAACCAAAAAGGAAACTAAACATGTTTTGGAGTTTCATATGAACTTGGAGATGAAAGAAAGAAGAACTTATGGAGATGGATGCTTTGGTTTGATGATCATGCCACTTAGAGGATGAAGACTCCAAGATGAGTGAGCTAGTGCCACCACTTGAGAGAACCAAATGCACTCAAGATAAGACAAAGTGAAGGAGAAGCAAGCTCTCACAAATTCTCTCTCAAATTGAGTAGAGTTTCTCTAATACTAATTTCCAATCTGAATTGAGAAAGACCTAAGCCCTCCTTTTATAGGAGCAAGGGCTGGTCATTTACATAGCTTATTCCCTAAGCTACCCAAAATGCTCCTAAGATCACGCCCCCCTTACTAAGCCCACTCCCCAAGCTTCTAGAATTTTCTAAACTAAAGCCTAAAGATGCTTTTACAAAAGAGGTGTCTAATGTTTCCCTCTAAGCACCTTTCTAAACACTTTTCTATATTATTTACAAATTAAAAGAAACTATAAAGAGAGATATTTAATTGAAGCCCATTCTTGAAAGCTTGTAGACTTCTTCGGTGTTAGGCTTGATCCTCTCTTTATTTTATGTCTTCTTTTAATTTTGAGAAGACTAGAACGAAGAACTTCAAATGTGAGGGTGAATGCCCTCTTCCTTCATTAATAAAAGCCTCCTTTATTTGATTCTCATCACTTAGAGGTTTCAGAGTTTTGTTTTGAGCTATGGATATCTAAATATTTGTATTTCTATAAATCCTAATCATGTATTAGGAATGTTTTGAAAAAACTCCAAGTTTGTATAGAAACTGGTAGAACTTTTATTGTAATAGTTATATGTAAATTATGGGGTGTTACATTTAATGGTATCAGAGCGGTTCATCCTTAGGATAACTTGAGGGTAGTGGGTTTATTCTGTTTCTCCTGCGTGTAGATTTTCGTTTAAGTCTAGCCTCAAGACTTAGTTAAAAGTTTCTAATAAGATGTTTGACAAAGTTGTTTTTTTCTTGAAATCTTGTTTGTGTTGGAGTCAAGTTAATTGTTATGAATAAAGATGAAAGTATTAAGATTGAAAAGAATCTTGATAGAGTGGTGAGGGTGCACACTTATGACTAGATCAAGATTATTTTCTATCTTAATTCTAAGTAGCTAGAGTACATTTTGGAGATAAGTTTTGATTGGTTTTTACTTGTTTCGTATGATTATTTCTTTAAAGTTAATTTGTCTTAAAGATGTAGTTGGCAATTTTTAGTAATTTCTAACCCAATTCTTTGTGGGCTTAGTAGATGGCACGTAGACCACCTACTCCTCCTCCACCAGTAGATATGCCCAACTTAGCTCGGGCAATAGAGATGATGGCAACAGCCTTGCTACTATGGCACAACAGCATCAGGCCGCCCTTCACCAATTAGAAACTACTAGATTAGCAGTTGAAGCATCTCAGCTTCATCAACAACCCCATACCTTTAGTCTGGAGGATTTTGTAAGACGCAATCCACCCAAGTTTAATGGGAAGGTAAATCCATATGAAGCAGACCAGTGGGTGAGAGACATAGAAAGAATCTTTGAAGCTACTCAATGCCCTAAAGAGATAAAGTTATCCTATGCCATTTTTGTACTAACTGAAGAAGTTGAATTCTGGTGGATAGGCATGAATCAAATGATGGAAGACAGAGGAGAAGATGCCACTTGGGAGAACTTCAAAGTAAGATTCCTAGAGGAGTATTTTCCTGATAGTGTCAGATATGCAAAAGAAATTGAATTCATGCAGTTGGAACAAGGAAATCTTTCAGTTACTGAATATGCTACTAGGTTCAAACACCTAGCTAGATTCTACACCCAGACCATGACTGAGGCTTGGAGATGTAGAAAATTTGAGTTTGGGTTGAAGCAAGAGCTTAAAGAAGTGGTGATTCCTATGTCTATTAGAGATTTCCCTGCTCTAGTGGAGAAAGAAAAAGTAATGGAGAGTTTGAAAAGTAGTAGCAGACTTGCTAAGCCTCAAGTGGGAGGACCTTCTAGAAGCACACCCAAATATGAAGATAAAAAGAAGCCTTATTCCAGACCTCAATCCTTCAGAAGTGGAGGGCCTACTTCTCAGTTGCTACCAAATGTCAAATGTTTTAGATGTGGTGGGGAACACATAGTTAAATTTTGTCCTCATCCAGTGCCAAACGTTACATGTGATAGATGTCATAGATATGGTCATGCTACAAATGACTGTCATGCCAGACTTCCAGTCCCATATATTACTAGAGTGCAGCAGAATAATAATCACAAACCCAAAGATACTGGTAGAGTTTTTGCCATTAGTGGAGGCAAAGCTTCACAGTTTGATAGACTTGTTAGAGGTATTTGTTTTATCCTTGGAACACATTTATCTGTATTGTTTGATTATGGGGCAACCCATTCTTTTATATTTTTTTGATTGTGCTAAGAAACTTAAGTTGCCAGCCCGAGAATTAGAATGAGTTGGTGGTATCTACACCAACAGAAGGTATTATAGTAACTTCTTCCATGTGTGCTGAGTGTCTAGTAATTATAGATGGGCAGAGATACAAAATCAACATGATTTGTATACCTCTAAAAGATTTAGAGGTTATATATGGAATGGATTGGTTGTCTGCTAATCATATCCTTATAGATTGTGTTCGGAAGAAGTTAATTTTCCCTAAATTAGAAGGAGTGCAGGTTATCTCAGCTCATCAGTTTGAGAGAGAGATACGAGAAGGTGCAGAAGGTTTTATGCTCTTGGCTTGTTCTATAGTTACTGATAAAGTACAAAAAGATATGTTTGTAGTTCAGGAGTTTATGGGTGTATTTCCTGATGAGATTCCTGGACTTCCACCTAAAAGAGAGATAGAGTTTGCAATAGACTTGATTCCTGGAGCAGGCCCTGTGTCAATTTCTCCATATCGAATGGCACCAGCAGAGTTAGCTCAATTGAAGAAACAACTAGAAGACTTATTGGAGAAACAATTCATTCGACCTAGTGTTTCTCCATGGGGAGCTCCAATGCTATTAGTAAAGAAGAAGGATGGTTTGTCACGTCTATGCATAAATTACAGACAATTAAACAAGTTAACAATAAAGAATAAATATCCTCTTCCTAGAATTGATGATCTGATGGATCATTTGCATGGGGCAATTGTCTTTTCTAATATAGATTTGCGCTCAGGTTATCACCAAAATTCAGTGAAAGCGGAAGATGTTCAGAAGACTGCTTTTAGATCAAGGTATGGTCACTATGAATTTCTGGTCATGCCATTTGGTGTGACCAATGTTCCAGCTATCTTCATGGATTATATGAATCGGATATTCAAACCTTTCTTGATAAGTTTGTGGTAGTGTTCATAGATGATATCTTGATCTATTCTCGTACAAGGGAAGAACATACAGAACATCTTAGAATTGTCCTGAACATTTTGAGAGAAAAACAATTATATGCTAAACTTTCAAAATGTGACTTCTGGATGTCAGAAATACAATTTTTTGGACATGTCATCTCTGCACAAGGAATATCAGTAGATCCTTCTAAAGTGGAGGTTGTACTTTAGTGGGAACGTCCTAAAACAGTTACAGAAATTAGAAGCTTTGTCGGGTTAGCAGGATATTACAGGAGATTTATAGAAGGCTTTTCTAAAATAGTGGTTCCTTTGACCCAATTGACTAGAAAGGATCATCCTTTTGCATGGACTGAACAATGTGAGAGAAGCTTTGAAGAGTTGAAAAGAAGGTTGATTAATGCTCCTGTATTGACAATCCCTAATACCAATCAGTCTTTTGAAGTTTTCTGTGATGCTTCTTATCATGGATTGGGTTATGTTCTGATGCAGAATAAGAAAGTTTTTGCCTACGCTTCTTGTCAGTCAAAGGTGCATGAAAGAAATTATCCAACTCATGATCTAGAATTGGCAGAAGTTGTCTTTGCTTTAAAAATATGGAGACATTTTCTTTATGGAGTTAGTTTTGAAGTGTTTAGTGATCATAAAAGCTCGAGGTATTTGTTTGATCAGAATGAGCTTAATATGAGGAGGCAGAGGAGGTGGATCGAATTTTTAAAGGACTACGATTTCCAGCTAATATACCATCCTGGGAAGGCAAATGTTGCAGATGCGTTGAGTCATAAAAAGATACAAATGTCGTCGCTTATGATTAGAGAGCTAGCATTGATTGAAGATTTCAGGAGTATGAATTTGGAGGTTTCCATGTCTTCAAATTGCATTAGTTGTAATACAGTTGTTATAACTAATGGATTTCTAGAGAAGATGAAGGAGAAGCAGTTGGAAGATTCAAAATTGAAGAACTTGATGGGCTTATTAAATACTGACAAAGCTAAAGATTTCTCTTTAGGAGTGGATGGTATTTTGAGATTCAAAAATAGAATATGCATACCAGAGGATAATGAACTAAAGCAAACAGTGTTATCTGAAGGTCATAAAAGCAAACTCAGTTTACATCCAGGAATGACCAAGATGTATCAAGATCTCAAGAAGTCTTATTGGTGGCATGACATAAAAAATGATGTAGCTAAGTTTTTAGTTGCTTGCTTGACTTGTCAGAAATAAAAGATTGAACATCAACGACCTGGAGGCATGTTAACTAAGTTAGACATTCCAGTGTGGAAGTGGGATAGTATTTCAATGGATTTTGTTACCCACTTACCACATACTTTGTGAAAGCATGACTGTATTTGGGTCATAGTGGACAGGCTGACAAAGACGACACACTTCCTACCTATAGACTTGAGAATCTCTATGCGGAAGTTGGCCCAGCTTTACATAGATGAAATAGTCAGATTGCATGGTGTACCCTCCAGCATAGTTTCAGATAGAGATCCCAGATTCACCTTCAGATTCTAGCAAACACTTCAAGAAGCTTTGGGGACTAAACTTAGACTTAGTTCAGCATACCATCCTCAGACTGATGGACAATCAAAGAAAACTATCCAGTCCTTAGAGGATTTGCTTAGGACTTGTGTGTTAGATCATTTGGGCAGTTGGGATGAAATTCTACCATTGGTAGAGTTCACTTACAATAACAGTTACCAAGCTAGCATAGGAATGGCTCCTTTCGAGGCATTGTACGGAAGAAAGTGCAGGACACCTCTGTGCTGGTTTCATGATGGTGAGAGTGTGTTAATTGGACCAGAATTAATACAACAAACCAATGAGAAAGTCAAAATGATTCAGGAAAGATTGAAAACATCTCTCAGCAGGCAAAAATCTTATGCAGATCAAAGAAGAAGACCTTTAGAATTCTTTGAGGGTGAACATGTCTTTTTGAAAGTTACACCATTCACTGGTGTAGGAAGAACACTCAAATCCAAGAAATTGACTCCTAAGTTCATAGGACCTTATCAAATTCTCAGGAGAATAGGTCTTGTGGCTTACGAAATTGCTTTGCCTCCTCCTTTAGCTAACATTCACAATATTTTTCATGTATCTCGGCTAAGAAAGTACGTACCTGATCTCAGTCACATTCTAGAGTCTGATTCATTCTAGGTGAAAAAAAAATTGTCATTTGAAGTGAAGCCAATCATAATTTTAGATTCACAAGTGAAACAACTTCGTGGAAGAAGTATTCCCATGGTGAAAGTATTATGGGATCTCATCTCTGGAGATTCCACTTGGGAAATTGAAGAGGAGATACGATCATCATACCCTAATCTCTATATTGGTAAGTTCATTTTCGAGGACAAAACTTTTTGTAGTTGGAGATAATGTGACAGTGTTAAAAACACGCACAACAGACCCCCACCCCCTATCACGCACCATTCTTTTGTTTCTTCTTTCTCCCTCCATTTCTCCCTTTTATCTTCTCTCTTAATTTCTCACTTCATACCTCATCTATTTTAGAATCTGATCAGACCACGTTGTAGCTGGCGAGATAAGGAACATTTCTACCCGATCAGATTTTCAAACAGAGTAAGTTCATTTTTACTCTAAATATCCTTTGTCCTCTGTTTTTCCTTAGGATTTAGTCATTAATCTTTGTGGGGTCAGTTGAGAAGTTTAATCCTCTTAACTTATTCTATTTTATACTGAATTTTTGTTCTGTTTTGATAACTTGCATTAGGCCCGTAAATCTTGAAGCTTATCCAGACTGTGGGGAATAAAATTCTAGAAGTTGCTTGGAAAGCAAGCAATTGAGGTAAGGGAAGCTAAATTTAATTTTTTTAATAGCACCCTAGGATAGAAGATCTGAATGCGGAAGGGACGTGGTCCCAATATTGGATTTCTCTTGCAGGGGTGTTATTTGTGTTATATATTGTGTGTTTGTTTATATATTATTTAAACTTTATAAATATTATATTTTGATAGTTTGAGAGTTAAATATTGTTTTTGACGTTGGAAAATTTCTGGAATGATATGAATTTTTAAATGTTATGTGATTGAATGATATGTATATATACGAATGATGTAAATTGTATGAAATTGATGTCATACATTTGGGATAATGTATGAGTTGTTGTTTAATGGTACGTTAAGTATGAAAAGTCTATGTTTAACGGAGATCCTCTGGCTTCACTAATGATCTAAGTCATGTAGACTAAGATATTAGGTGGTGAGAAGCTGAGAGGGAGTTCATACACACCGGGTCCCACTGTAGACACTCTGAAGGAGGAGGGCCAAGCACATCTCACCATGGAAGCCAAGACCCAAAGCTAGACCGTGATGAGCATCTAGACTTAAGGAAGGAGCGTCTAGGACGTGATGAGGGAAGGCTACACATGGAGCGTCTAGGAGGAGACCTAGACCGTCTAGGCCCTATTACAAGGTCAATGGCTAAGCACATTCACGCCCAATTGGATGAAGCCACGGATGGAAGAGAGAAAGCCTTGTACATGTTACATGGAGGCCCATTAGGGGTGCTTAGTAATTAGAGTAGTGCTAGAAAGCATAAGAGAGTGAACATTCTAGAAACTCTTCTTACTTGGCCGGTCATGAGCATGTGCCATGTGCCTTGTCATTTTGCATTTCATTTGGCTTTCATTTCCTTAGGAATTAGTTTAGCTTTCATGGCCCTATAGCTTATAAATAGGAAGGCCATCTCTTGTATTTTGCAAGATTATTGTGAGTAAAGTTATGCTGCCCTTTTTGTGCCCAGCTTTGCTTCTACCTAGATTCTAGGCTCTAATCTTCACATCCTTCACCTTTCCTTGGGCTGGCCGAACCTCCCAACTTCCATACATACCATGCACCTTCAAGATCACCATAGCTCTTAGGAGGATCTTGCACACACACATCCATGGCTTCCGCACCATCCTTTATATGATTCTAAGAAGAACTTCATGAGATTGCCATCACACTCGGTATTGGATGTTTGAACTTACCCTGATCCTTTCTATTGGATTCGCTGGTAATCTTAGGGTCAGGTGTTAGTCTCTGGTAAGGGCATACTTAATGAGTCTTCCGGAAGACGAAGTGGGATTGAAATGAAATCCAATGATTGTGATTGAAAGTAGATCCATGTGTGGTCTATATGAATGATGGAATTGGTATTGGAATTTTACATGAAATTACTAAAGAAATGTTTATAAATTATTAGTCTAAATTGGTTCTATTTCCATGAATTATGTTATGGATTTTCTTTGCATTAGCTTACCCTTGCTTTTCTTGTTGTGTTTGAACTGCGATGACTGTACTACGTACACGAGCAGATGATCTTACAGGTGTCGGAGGGTCTGAAGAGCTTTAGGGTGTTGATTTTGAAACCTGTATTGTAAATATTTATATTGCTATAAATCCTAATCATGTATTAGGAATGTTTTGAAAAACTCCAAGTTTGTATAGAAACTGGGAGAACTTTTATTGTAATAGTTATATGTAAATTATGGGGTGATACATTAAATCCTAATCATGTATTAGGAATGTTTTGAAAAACTCCAAGTTTGTATAGAAACTGGGAGAACTTTTATTGTAATAGTTATATGTAAATTATGGGGTGTTACATTTAATGGTATCAGAGCGGTTCATCCTTAGGATAACCTGAGGGTAGTGGGTTTATTCTGTTTCTCCTATGTGTAGATTTTTGTTTAAGTCTAGCCTCAAGACTTAGTTAAAAGTTTCTAATAAGATGTTTGACAAAGTTGTTTTTCTTGAAATCTTGTTTGTGTTTGAGTCAAGTTAATTGTTATGAATAAAGATGAAAGTATTAAGAATGAAAAGAATCTTGATAGAGTGGTGAGGGTGCACACTTATGACTAGATCAAGATTATTTTCTATCTTAATTCTAAGTAGCTAGAGTACATTTTAGAGATAAGTTTTGATTGGTTTTTACTTGTTTCGTATGATTATTTCTTTGAAGTTAATTTGTCTTAAAGATGTAGTTGGCAATTTTTAGTAATTTCTAACCCAATTCTTTGTGGGCTTAGTAGATGACACGTAGACCACCTACTCCTCCTCCACCAGTAGATATGCCCAACTTAGCTCGGGCAATAGAGATGATGGCAACAGCCTTGCAACAACAGAGTGCTACTATGGCACAACAGCATCAGGCCGCCCTTCACCAATTAGAAACTACTAGATTAGCAGTTGAAGCATCTCAGCTTCATCAACAACCCCATACCTTTAGTCTGGAGGATTTTGTAAGACGCAATCCACCCAAGTTTAATGGGAAGGTAAATCGAGATGAAGCAGACCAGTGGGTGAGAGACATAGAAAGAATCTTTGAAGCTACTCAATGCCCTGAAGAGAGAAAGTTATCCTATGCCATTTATGTACTAACTGAAGAAGCTGAATTCTGGTGGATAGGCATGAATCAAATGATGGAAGACAGAGGAGAAGATGTCACTTGGGAGAACTTCAAAGTAAGGTTCCTAGAGGAGTATTTTCCTGATAGTGTTAGATATGCAAAAGAAATTGAATTCATGCAGCTGGAACAAGTAAATCTTTCAGTCACTGAATATGCTACTAGGTTCAAACACCTAGCTAGATTCTACACCCCGACCATGACTGAGGCTTGGAGATGTAGAAAATTTGAGTTTGGGTTGAAGCAAGAACTTATAGAAGTGGTGATTCCTATGTCTATTAGAGATTTCCCTGCTCTAGTGGAGAAAGCAAAAGTAGTGGAGAGTTTGAAAAATAGTAGCAGACTTACTATGCCTCAAGTGGGAGGACCTTCTAAAAGCATACCTAAATATGAAGATAGAAAGAAACCTTATTTCAGACCTCAATCTTATTGTAGTGGAAGACCTAGTTCTCAATCACCACCTAGTTTCAGATGTTTTAGATGCGGTGGGCCACATGTTGTTAGATTTTGTCCTCATCCAGTGCCAAACGTTACATGTGATAGATGCCATAGATATGGTCATGCTATGGAGGACTGTCGTGCCAGACTTCCAATCCCAAATATTACTGGAGTGCAGCAAAATAATAATCAAACACTCAAAGCTGCTGGCAGAGTTTTTGCTATTAGTGGAGCTGATGCTTCACAGTCTGATAGCCTTGTTAGAGGTATTTGTTCTATCCTTGGAACACAGTTATCTGTATTGTTTGATTATGGGGCAACCCATTCTTTTATATCTTTTGATTGTGCTAAGAAACTTAAGTTGCTAGTCCGAGAATTAGAATTTGAGTTGGTGGTATCTACACCAACAGAAGGTATTATAGTAACTTCTTCCATGTGTGCTGAGTGTCCAGTAATTATAAATGGGCAGAGATACAAGATCAACACGATTTGTATACCTCTAAAAGATTTAGAGGTTATTTTGGGAATGGATTGGTTGTCTGCTAATCATATCCTTATAGATTGTGGTCGGAAGAAGTTAATTTTCCCTAAATTAGAAGAAATGCAGGTTATCTCAGCTCATCAGTTTGAGAGAGAGATACAAGAAGGTGCAGAATGTTTTATGCTCTTGGCTTGTTCTATAGTTACTGATAAAGTGCAAAAAGATATGTTTGTAGTTCAGGAGCTTATGGATGTATTTCCTGATGAGATTCCTGGACTTCCACCTAAAAGAGAGATAGAGTTTGCAATAGACTTGATTCCTGAAGCAGGTCCTGTGTCAATTTCTCCATATCGATGGCACCAGCAGAGTTAGCTGAATTGAAGAAACAATTAGAAGACTTATTAGAGAAACAATTCATTCGACCTAGTCTTTCTCCACGGGGAGCTCCAGTGCTATTAGTGAAGAAGAAAGATGGTTCGTCACGTCTATGCATAGATTACAGACAATTAAACAAGTTAACAATAAAAAAATAAATATCCTCTTCCTAGAGTTGATGACTTGATGGATCAGTTGCATGGGGCAGTTGATGTGATTCCACTAGCCATATAGATAATGATTCTTGACATTCTTAGGAATCACCTTGAGCTGGACATTATTGAGGCACTTTTCTTAGAGTTGGATCATTGATCTAAGACAAGAACTCACCAAAAACTAGTACCAAATCCTAAACTCATTTGGATGTTCCACATATTGTCAAATTGAACCAAAAGAGATGGAGGAAAGGCAAAAACACTAATTAACAACACAAAACAGTAAGGAGCCGAATCAAATTGCTGAAATTGAAGAAGAAAAGATGAAAAACAGCCAAGAACACAAATGAACCATAGCTACACAAAACAAGCTGAAATTGCCGAACCAAAACAACTAGAAAACAAGCTAAGACAAGGAAATTAACAAGAGAAGAAAGGAAGGAGAAGAGAATGCTCATGAAGATGGAAGAATGGTTGAATGATCACGCCACTAGAAGTATGGATGCTCCTAGATGAGTGTGCAAGCCGCCACTTGAGGAAACCATGGTCCTTCAAGATAAGACTAGAGAAGAAGGCTCAAAAGCTCTCCAATACTCACTCCAATTTTGAGTATAGTTTCTTTAGATAAATTCAAATCTGAAAAATACAAGGTGAGCACCTCTATTTATAGCCTAAGGTGCTGAAAATCAAAGCTAAGAGAATTCAAAATTCCCTCCTAAACTTCTTCAAAACCGGCGCCTAAACCTATGCATGAGGAAGGTGTGACCTCTTCCTTCACTTTGGCACCTCCTATTTTACTCCTACACCTATCTACTAATACACCCCCCTTCCTAAAGCTCCTAACTAAAGCCTAAAAGATGCTATAACAAAAGAGGTTTCTAATGTTTCCCTCTAAGCACCTTCAACTAAAGAAATTACAAAAAGAGAAAATAAATGTCCCCTAGCTCCTAAAGCTTTGAACATGCTTCTTGTAATCCTTTGAGGTGGGCTTTGACCTCCATGGGCGTCCTCCAATTGTGCCTCTACCTCTTCTTGATCTTGTTGATTGGCCTCCATGTCCTCTTGAGCTTGATCTCCATCAGCAGTTGTCTTTGCTTTTAAAATATGGAGACATTTTCTTTACGGAGTTAGTTTTAATGTGTTTAGTGATCATAAAAGCTTGAGGTATTTGTTTGATCAGAAGGAACTTAATATGAGGCATAGGAGGTGGATTGAATTTTAAAGGACTATGATTTCCAGCTAATATACCATCTTGGGAAGGCAAATGTTGTTGCAGATGCGTTGAGTCGTAAAAAGATACAAATGTCGCCGTTTATGATTAGAGAGCTAGAATTGATTGAAGATTTCAGGAGTATGAATTTGGAGGTTTCCATGTCTTCAAATTGTATTAGTTGTAATACACTTGTTATAACTAATGAATTTCTAGAGAAGGTAAAGGAGAAGCAGTTGGAAGATTCAAAATTGAAGAACTTCATAGGCTTATTAAATACTGACAAAGCTAAAGACTTCTCTTTAGAAGTGGATGGTATTTTGAGATTCAAAAATAGAATGTCTATACCAGAAGATAATGAACTAAAGCAAACAGTGTTATCTAAAGGTCATAAAAGCAAACTCAGTTTACATCCAGGAATGACCAAGATGTATCCAGATCTCAAGAAGTCTTATTAGTGGCATGGCATGAAGAATGATGTAGCTAAGTTTGTAGCTGCTTGTCTGACTTGTCAGAAATCAAAGATTGAACATCAACGGCCTGGAGGCATGTTAACTCAGTTAGACATTCCAGTGTGGAAGTGGGACAATATCTCAATGGATTTTGTTACCCACTTACCACGTACTTTGCGGAAGTTGGCCCAGATTTACATAGATGAAATAGTCAGATTGCATGGTGTACCCTCCAACATAGTTTCAAATAGAGATCCTAGATTCACCTCCAGATTCTAGCAAACACTTCAAGAAGCTTTGGGGGACTAAACTCAGACTTAGTTCAGCATACCATCCTCAGATTGATGGACAATCAGAGAGAACTATCCAGTCCTTAGAGAATTTGCTTAGAACTTGTGTGTTAGATCATTTGGGCAGTTGGGATGAAATTCTACCATTGGTAGATTTCACTTACACGCATTGTATGGAAGAAAGTGTAGGACACCTTTGTGCTAGTTTCAGGATGGTGAAAGTTTGTTAGTTGGACCAGAATTAATACAACAAACCAATAAGAAAGTCAAAATGATTCAAGAAAGATTGAAAACATCTCTCAGCAAGCAAAAGTCTCATGCAGATCAATGAAGAAGACCTTTAGAATTCTCTTTGGGCGAGCATGCCTTTTTGAGAGTTACACCGTTCACTGGTGTAGGAAGAGCACTCAAATCCAAAAAAATTGACTCCTAGGTTCATAGGACCTTATCAAATTCTTAGGAGAATAGGCCCTGTGGCATATGAAATTGCTTTGCCTCCTCCTTTAGCTAACATTCACGATATTTTCCATGTATCCCAGCTAAGAAAATATGTACCTGATCCCAGTCACATTCTAGAGTCTGATTTCATCCAGGTGAAAGAAAATTTGTCGTTTGAAGTGAAGCCAATCAGAACTTTAGATTCACAAGTGAAACAACTTCGTGGAAGAAGTATTCCCATGGTAAAAGTATTGTGGGATCTCACATCTGGAGATTCCACTTGGGAAATTGAAGAAGTGATACGAGCATCATACCCTAATCTCTTTCTTGGTAAGTTCATTTTCAAGGACGAAAATTTTTGTAGTTGGAGATAATGTAACGGCGCTTTTTTTTTAAAAAAAAAGCAGCAGACCCCCACCCCCACCATTCTTTTCTTTCTTCCAAATCACTTTCTCTCTCTACCAACTTCTCTCCTCTCCCTTCTCTCTTAATTTCTCACTTCATACCTCATCTATTTTAGAATCTGATCATACCACGCTGTAGCAGAGGAGTTAAGGAACATTTCTACCCGATCAGATTTTCAAACAGAGTAAGTTCATTTTTACTCTAAATATCCTTTGTCCTCTGTTTTTCCTTAGGATTTAGTCATCAATCTTTGTGGGGTCAGTTGAGAAGTTTAATCCTCTCAACTTATTCTATTATATACTGAATTTTTGTTCTGTTTGGATAACTTGCATTAGGCCCGTAAATCTTGAAGCTTATCCAGTGGGGAATAAAATTCTAGAAGTTGCTTGGAAAGCAAGCAATTGAGGTAAGGGAAGCTAAATTAATTTTTTTAATAGCACCCTAGGATAGAAGATCTGAATGCGGAAGGGACGTGGTCCCAATATTGGATTTCTCTTGCAGGGGTGTTATTTGTGTTATATATTGTGTGTTTGTTTATATATTATTTAAACTTTATAAATATTATATTTTGATAGTTTGAGAGTTAAATATTGTTTTTTACGTTGGAAAATTTCTAAAATGATATGAATTTTTAAATGTTATGTGATTGAATGATATGTATATATACGAATGATGTAAATTGTATGAAATTGATGTCATACATTTGGGATAATGTATGAGTTGTTGTTTAATGGTACGTTAAGTATGAAAAGCCTATGTTTAACGGAGATCCTCTGGCTTCACTAATGATCTAAGTCATGTAGACTAAGATATTAGGTGGTGAGAAGCTGAGAGGGAGTTCATACACACCGGGTCCCACTGTAGACACTCGATATTGGATGTTTGAACTTACCCTGATCCTTTCTATTGGATTCGCTGGTAATCTTTGGGTCAGGTGTTAGTCAATGATTGTGATTGAAAGTAGATCCATGTGTGGTCTATATGAATGATGGAATTGGTATTGGAATTTTACATGAAATTACTAAAGAAATGTTTATAAATTATTAGTCTAAATTGGTTCTATTTCCATGAATTATGTTATGGATTTTCTTTGCATTAGCTTACCCTTACTTTTCTTGTTGTGTTTGAACTGCGATGACTATACTACGTACACGAGCAGATGATCTTACAGGTGTCGGAGGGTCGGAAGAACTTTAGGGTGTTGATTTTGAAACTGTATTATCATGTATTAGGAATGTTTTAAAAAACTCCAAGTCTGTATAGAAACTGGAAGAACTTTTATTGTAATAGTTATAGGTAAATTATGGGGTGTTACATAGATAAGCAATCAATGCAATATATTGTCTTTATCCGCAATTAATGAAAAAATTAAATGCAATATACTTTTAACCGTATAAGGAGATTATTTTTTACGCGAACATATTACTTTTTAATATATATAATATAATCATTTAATTTATTTTCTTCTCTTTTATGATCTTTCAAATAATCATCAATTCCGATTCTGTTGTTTTTCAAATTCCATTTTTTTTATAATTTGCAACTTATTTATCTGTTTAAATGAAGATTTTAATTTTTCTTATCTTAAATTTAAATCTCTCAAATGATATTTCAAATTTAAATAAAAAAATAAAAAAAATAAAAAATATATATTAAAAAAACTTAATTGAAGCAATCACTTTATTTAAAGTTCTATAAAATAGTCTCAAGTATAGTATAAATTAATCATAGACAACAACATTGATTGAGAGATCCTTGTTGGACACAGAAACCACTCTTAAACCCCTTTGATGCGCAATCTTCCTAGCAATTTCCAGTGCAAAGACCGAAGCACCGAAGGTTTTCATCGATCATTCCTGTTATTGGTTCTACTACTGCTCCTCCTGCGTTCAGATTACCAAAAAATTTATGAATTTTCACAACAAAATTATACCAAATTTCACTATAGAAAATAAGAAAGAATAAGAAAATATCACTTCCCCTAATATTATATGCTAAATAGTAAATTAGAGAATGAAAATAATTTGGTTTTTCCAATTACCTGATGTCATAACCAAAGCAACGAACAAAACACGGAAGAGAAAAGGAAGACAAAAGCGAGAAGCCATTTCAAGAGAATGATATTTTTCAGTTTGATCTTTTGTTTATTATGAGATGAATGTTTAGGGTTCTACTCATTATATATAAAATTATATATAAAGGCCATTAAGGATTATCATTTACTACTCATTATTATGCGTTATTGAAAATATATTAAAAAATTAACCTTTGGTCAAAAGAAAATCATGAAAGTTATTTAATAAATGAATTGTTTAATACATTGAAAGTTTAAAATTTAATTTTTAAATTATATTCTTTTTATTGATAAACAAGGTTCATATTTTTTGTTGAAAGGTGGGTGTTATTTGCGTATTTTATGGAAAGTAGTGAAGAGGATCAATTGTTTATTTCTTTCTCATTAATTTCATTAATATTGTAATTAATAATTATTATAACTTCTCCATGAGATGCTTCAAAAGATGTTTTTAATTTTAGCGAACATATTTAATTAAAAATTAACTAACAATATTAATGTGTAAAAATATTATCATATATATATATATATATATATATATATATAAAAGTATTTATACAAGGTGAAGGAGAGCCAAAATAAATAAATAAAGTCTATTTTTTTTTCAAAAGTTGTTCCTATAATTGTTTCTAATATATATGCTTATGTACAATGCAATTCAAAATCGAAACAATACATAAAAGAAGGTAAATTATAGAAATAAATTTTCTAACGTAAGAAACTGTATATAGAATGAGACATTTTAATTAACAAATTGCAATAACTCAATTTCATTCAAATACCAACATACAACAACCATATAAATCACTTATGAATGAATACATCAAGGATATTGAATAAGTGGAATATCAACTAACGCATTCGGAAATACCCATATTAAATATGTCTCATGATACATTAACTTTTAATCCAATCCAAAACTTAGATTAACAAGCGAACCTAAGAGTAATGGATCAAGGTAATTTCAATACTACCGAAGTTGAGCATTTATATATGTGATGATGTGGAAGAAATCCCCCTCAATCTCTCACCACCTAATGTTTTAATCTATATGACTTAGAACATGAGTGAAACAAGAAGATCTTTGATACAGCATAGGTCACTACAAGAAAATATAGTTTTACGGGGTTTTATTTTTACATTGCAAAGGGTGAAAACTTTTTGAACAAGATGTTTTGATGTCTCCAAATCCAAGTGGAAAGCTTGAAGACTTTGATGTTGTTGTGTGTGTGTGTGTCTAGTTGTTTGAAACTTGTTAATTCACTCCTTAAGATGATCCAAACTCAATTGAATCTTTAACATTTTGAAAAGGCGAGTTTTCTAAAAGGAAGTGAAATTTCAACAGGTTGAAATTTTGAATCAACAAGTTGAAATTTTGAATCAAACAGGTTGTTTGACACTTAGTGGATTTTAAAATAATTTGGAAAAGCCTTGTCTTTACCTTTACTGTCAAACAAATTTCAACAAGTTGAAATTTCGAAACAACAGGTTGTTTGACACTTAGTGGATTTTAAAATGATTTGGAAAAGCTTTGTCTTTGCCTTTGCTGTCAAACAAATTTCAATAGGTTAAAATTTCAAAACAATAGGTTGTTTGACACTTAGTAGATTTTAATGCTGTCAAACAAAAATCAATCAGTTATTTCGAAAAATCAACCGATTGTTTTGCTGAAAACCTTAATAAAATTCTGTTAAGTGGTTTTTCTGTTTTAAATGATTCCAACAGCTTTTGGGCTTTTTTGTAACTGTTTTAGCCATTTGATTGAAAGATAAAAAGGTAGATTTACGCTCCTATGCATTAACGAAGTGAGAGAGATCAATCAAAAACAGTTTTCAAGTTTTCAAAGAGCTTTTGGATCATCTCAAGTGTGGAATAGGATTGAGTCTTGTATTCTGAACTTTGATCTTGTGATTTACCTAGATGTATTCTATTCTCTTCTTTCTTGATAACTGTATTTCTGTACTGGTGTTGCTAAGAAGTGTTGTGTGTTCTTGAGGGGATCAAGATCAACATTCTTAGTATGGTTTTTGCCAAGGAGTGGTGTGTGTTATTGAGGGGTTCATGATGAGAATAAAAAAGATGCTATTAATAGGAGGAATAGACAAGGGCTAAAACATTTAAAGTTCTTCTCATTAGTCTTTTCAAAAGATGAGGCCCAAGCCAAAGAAGGCCAAGCCCAAGAAGCCCAAGCCCAACGCATGAAGAGCAAGGCCAAACATTAATAAATGAGCATCAATGGATGTCTCTTTTTGTAATTACTTTTGTGTAGTTTTTAGTAGAACTTTAAAAGGAAGGTGTAGATATTAAATAAGGGGTGCTAATGTACAAAACAAAGTCACACCTTCCATGTGACATAAAAGAGTAGGTGTAGATATAGTTTTAGGAGGTGCCAAAGTAGGAAAGCAAGTCACATGATTTCTCATGTGACTTGTTTTGGCTCCAATTTTGAATAGTCTAGTTTTTGAATTGTGCCTTTTCATTTTCAGCCCTCTTCTACTATAAATAGAGAGGCCATGCTCTTGTAAATTCAGAATTTAGAAATTGAAGAAAGGAAACTCTACTCAAATTGAAAGAGAATTGTGAGATATTTGATCTCCTTCACTAAGTCTTATCTTGTGAGCTTAAATAACACTCATCTTGGATCATCATCTCCAAGTGGCGTGTCCATCTCCTTCAAGTCTTCATCCAATTAAATTCCTTCTTTCTTTCATCTCCATTTCCATGTTTTTAGAAAATTCCTATCGGTAGTTTGTCTTTTTAGGTGTTGTTCTTTAATTTCCACCGATTATTCTTTTCATCTTGTGTTCTACTTTCAATTATGCACTTGTAGCTTAATTTGATTATGTATTTGTATCTCCAATTCCTTGTGTTGTTTCGGTTCATTGTGGAATGGCACTCAATCTTGAGTTTGGTTCATCTATTAGAAGGCTTTGTACTTCAATGATGATTCCTTAAGTTCCTCCACTTGTTCCTAATTGTTTGTCCTTGTTTTTCAACTCTTAATTGTTGTCTTTCTTCACATATATTGTTGTGTTCATATGCTGAAAAGTGTCTATGCTTGATTCAACTCACATCAGTTCAAGATCATCATTCTTGGTGTGTGTAGCTTGTAATCTAGGGTTGATCACATAGTGTATTCTAAGTGGGTTTTGAGGACTGGATATAGCTTAGGTGTTGAGTGAACTAGTATAAACATTTTGTATGAATCTCTCTATCCTTACACTCTTTAAACTGCTTTAATTTTGTTTTTATAAACTGCTGATAAAAACAACCGGTTGTTTCGTAAAAAACAATAGGTTGATTTTCTGCATCAAGCTTAAAAATAGTTTTATATTTGGCTAAACAAATTTTCCATTGATTAATTCTTGATAGCCTTTCAGTCTACCTTCAATACTTGCGAAAATCTTTCAAAACCAATTCACCCCCTCTTGTTTTAGCCATATAATTCTAACAAAAACCTCTATTAAGTAATTTACTCAGGGTTGCAGTTTCATCCGCTAAACCATCTATAGGGAACATGTTCCTCGAGTTTTTTTTAAACCCACATAAAATACATTAGGTTTTAAGACATTCGTAAAATACCATAGGTTTCAAAACCTTCATAAAGTATCATAGGTTTCAGAACCTTCGTAAAATATCATGCGTTTCAAAACCTTTGTAAAATACCATGGGTTTCAGGACCACCATAAAATAGCATAGGTTTCTGAACTTTCGTAAAATATCATAGGTTTCAAAACTTCTGTGAAATGTCATAGGCTTCAAAACCTCTGTAAAACACCATAAGTTTCATGATGTAAGATGATTTAGTAAACACAAACATCGATTTTTTGGTTTCTCTTGGATTAGGATTTTGATTACAAAATATGGTGAAGACTAAGGGAGGACCGCCACTGGACACAAACTTAACAAGTGCTTAAGTAAGTGTGAAGGTTCAATTCAAATAGCAAAAGGAAAAGACACCCACAATGAAATAATTGAAACTAAAATTACACATTCAAAATAAGAGACAATTGACGAAATTGGAAGAGAGTGAAAAGAGATAAGAGGAATGGAAGACTTATGCTGTTGTAGACATCCATGGTGGTGGAAGGGTGGCAGATTCATGCCACTTGGGGGAGGAGAGCACCAAGATGAGTTATGAAGGGAGTTGCCACTCGAAGCACTATTTGGAAAGATAAGACTCAAAGGAAAAATAGCTACTTAGAGATTCACTCCAACAAAGTTTCTTTACTCAAATTCTAGTGTCCATTACATGAAGCAAGACACTTTATTTATAGCCTAAGGTGCCATGTGAATTAGAAAAGGGAGGGAAATTCAAATTCAAATTAAGCTTAACTAAGCCCCTAATTAGGCACTACTAATAGTGGATCTAGGAGAGTCATGCTTCTCACATTTAAGCATGTGCTTAATGTGAGAAGTGTGACTTGGGCTACACATGGGGGACTTTTTCTATAAGCTAGGTTTAATTTGGGCCTGGTATAAGCCCAATTTATGCTATTTAAATCCTATTCTACAGAAATACAAAGCAGAGAAAATAGTTGGTGCTCAGGTCCAATAATTTGTGCTATGCTTTTAGTAGTCCTTTGAGGCATAATGGGCTCTTAGTCACTTGCTATGGAATGAGTCTGACTTAGCCCTGAGTCCTGCGTCATGTTCCCGATCATCCTTCTAGAACCTCCATAAAATATCATAGGTTTCAAAACTATAAACATTTACTTTTTACTCATTTATAATTTAAGCATTCATGTATTTTTGTCAACCACAATTGTTTACATCTATTGTATTTATTTATCAATGTTTTCTAAAGTACTTTGTCAATAAATAAAACAAATAAATGAATATAACATTCATCAATTGACAAAATAAATTATAATTGCAGTGTGTGGACGAATGAGACAAAGGGGACTCAATAATAGCTTAGGCTTTTCGCAACCCCAAAACAATTGCCATATTTTTCATATTCAATTTTTTAATAATAACATTAGCTAAAATCTCTATGTAAAAATAGTAAATAAAATTCATGTGTAACTCAAAATTGATTTCTTAAATTTAATCCATGTAAAATAAATATCCACAAGATAAAAATGAAATTTCTTGTATAAGAATCCTTTACAATTTTAAAATTCTCCATCCAAAAAATTATCCAATATTTTTTCTCCCTTTAATATTTCAAAAATTGGTCGCCTATCAGAGTAGTTAAGGAATTAGGAATCAATCTTATATGAATAAGCTTGTATCAAATGAATTTGTTTATGGCTTACCCAAACTCAAATTTGAAAAAGAACATGTGTGTGAAGCATGTCAAAGGGGGAAACAAACTAGAAAATCTTTTTCTTTGAAAAACTGTGTTTCAACTTCAAAACCCCTTGAACTTTTGCACATGGATCTTTTCGATTCTTCTAGGACTATGAGTCTTGGAGAAAATCCATATGGTCTTGTTGTTGTAGATGACTATTCCAGGTACACTTGGACACTATTTCTAGATACAAAGAAGGATGCATATTTAGAATTTAAAAAGCTTGCAAGGAAACTTCAGAATACATGTTGCAACAACATAGGAGCAATAAGAAGTGATCATGGAAGGGAGTTTCAAAATGAAAAGTTCATTAGCTTCTGCAACAAATTGGGGATTTCTCATAACTTCTCTGCACCAATAACACCCCAACAGAATGGTGTGGTGGAGAGGAAGAACAGGTCTCTAGAGGAGCTTGCAAGGACAATTCTAAATGATTCTGGTCTACCAAAATGCTTCTAGGCTGATGCTGTGAGCATTGAATGCTACGTGATGAATCGTGTGCTGATTCGGCCTTTACTAAAGAAAATACCTTATGAGTTGCTGAATGGTTGAAAGCCAAATGTGAGCCACCTAAAAGTCTTTGGTTGTAAGTGTTATGTCCTTATCAATGGCAAAGAAAGCTTAGGTAAGTTTGAAGCTAAATCAGATAAAGGTATCTTTCTAGGTTACTCTCTTAATAGCCATGCTTATAGAGTCTTCAATAAAAAGCTTATGACTGTTGAAGAATCCATTCATGTTATTTTTTATGAGACTAACAATCGTGAACAAGCTGCAGCTAAGATCAATACAGAGGAGGAAGATCAAAACATCTTTTTAAAGAATCTTGACAGCAATACAAAAATTCAACCGATTGAAAATCTGCAGTAGGAAGATCTGCCAAAAGACTGGAAGGTTCCAAGGATATGTCCATTGACAACATCATAGGTCAAATCCCTAGAGGAGTTTCAACCAGAAGGCATGTGGTAGAGTTTTGTAATCATTTTGCATTTGTTTCAAAGATTGAACATCAATCAGTGTGTCAATCTCTGAAGGATGAATTATGGACAACAGCTATGCAAGAAGAGTTAAATCAGTTTGTAAGGAATGAAATCTGGACTCTTGTTCCGAGAACCAATCAAATGAATGTGATAGGTACCAAGTGGCTTTTCAGAAACAAATCTGATGACTAGGGCATCGTTACAAGAAACAAAGCGAGACTAGTGTTTAAAGGATACAATCAAGCTGAAGGCATCAATTATGATAAAACCTTCGCACTTGTTGCAAGGTTGGAAGCAGTAAGATTGTTATTAGCTTTTGCTTGTATGAGTGGTTTTAAATTGTTTCAGATGGATGTGAAAAGTGTATTTCTCAATGGGATCGTGAATGGGGAGATATATGTCTCATAACCACCTGGCTTTGAAGATCACAAACATCCAGAGTGTGTATACAAGCTCAAGAAGGCATTTTATGGCAAAAACAAGCTCCACGTCAATGGTATGAAAGGCTAAGTCTTTTTCTTTTATCTCATGAGTATGAAAGAGGTAAAGTAGATAAGACTTTGTTTATTAAGAAGGCTGGAACTGATATTATTTTGGTACAAATATACGTAGATGATATTGCATTTGGCTCGTCTAATGTGAAACTTTGTGAGGACTTTGTCAAAGCTATGCAGGGGGAGTTCGAGATGTCAATGATGGGAGAACTCTCATTCTTTCTCGGCCTACAAGTTAAGAAGTCCAAAGAAGGAATCTTTGATGGAGATCAAGCTCAAGAGGACATGGAGGCCAATCAACAAGATCAAGAAGAGGTAGAGGCACAAATGGAGGACGCCCATGGAGGTCAAAGCCCACCTCAAAGGATTACAAGAAGCATGTTCAAAGCTTTAGGAGCTAGGGGACATTTATTTTCTCTTTTTGTAATTTCTTTAGTAGAAGGTGCTTAGAGGGAAACATTAGAAACCTCTTTTGTTATAGCATCTTTTAGGCTTTAGTTAGGAGCTTTAGGAGGGGGGGTGTATTAGTAGATAGGTGTAGGAGTAGAATAGGAGGTGCCAAAGTGAAGGAAGAGGTCACACCTTCCTCATGCATAGGATTAGGCGCCGGTTTTGAATAAGTTTAGGAGGGAATTTTGAATTCTCTTAGCTTTGTTTTTCAGCACCTTAGGCTATAAATAGAGGTGCTCTCCTTGTATTTTTCAGATTTGAATTTATCTAAAGAAACTATACTCAAAATTGGAGTGAGCATTGGAGAGCTTTTGAGCCTTCTTCTCTAGTCTTCTCTTGAAGGATCATGGTTTCCTCAAGTGGCGGCTTGCACACTCATCTAGGAGCATCCATACTTCTAGTGGCGTGATCATCCAACCATTCTTCCATCTTCATGAGCATTCTCTTCTTCTTCCTTTCTTCTCTTGTTAATTTCCTTGTCTTAGCTTGTTTTCTAGTTGTTTTGGTTCGGCAATTTCAGCTTGTTTTGTGTAGCTATGGATCATTTGTGTTCTTGGCTGTTTTTCATCTTTTCTTCTTCAATTCCAGCAATTTGATTCGGTTCCTTACTGTTTTGTGTTGTTAATTAGTGTTTTTGCCTTTCCTCCATCTCTTTTGGTTCAATTTGACAATATGTGGAACATCCAAATGAGTTTGGGATTTGGTACTAGTTTTTGGTGAGTTCTTGTCTTAGAACAATGATCCAACTCTAAGAAAAGTGCCTCAATAATGTCCAGCTCAAGGTGATTCCTAAGAATGTCAAGAATCATTCTCTATATGGCTAGTGGAATCACATCATGTGGTATCATGAGTCTTAGGTTCTTCTTGTTTAATTGTTGAGTTGTGTGCACTTTAATTTCAAGAGCTCTTTAATTTTCTTGCAATTTAAGTTTCTGTTTTAGGCTTATTTTGAGTTTACTTGCTGTTTTAATTCTTTTGCCTATCATATGTTTGAGTATTTTCCTTTTTGAATCATGTCAAGTTTGGTCTTAGGCATGCTATTCCATAATTGTCATTACTTCTAGTAGTACTTTTATTGTTTTTGATTGTTTCTTGCTTTAGTGTCATATAATTTTCTGAATTGATATTGATCCTTTGTGCATTTTCTTTTTAGAATTGAGTTCATACTTGTATTTTAGACCTATACAAGTTCCAATACATCATTTTCCATTATGTCTTTGCTAGTTCATAATTCTGTTTTTTATTCCTGTTAGAATTCCTCTGTTTCTGAAAAAAAGTGCTTACTGTTTTTCCTTATTGCAATTGATTTACTCACTGGAAAATTCTGAAATTATGTATTTGTGATATTCAAAGTGTTAGAAAAGAGTAGAAAAAAGAATCATTCAAAAATTCAAAGTACACAAAAAATGATAAATAAAATAAAAAAAGTGTACAATTCTGCCGAAAAGAATACGGTAATCTGGCAGCGATTTTAAAAAATTTATCTCAATTAATTGGCTTACTGTTTTTAATTGATTCCAGTGCCATTATTGAGTTAACATCTTGAAGTTTCTGTGGTTTAAATTTCATAAACCAGTTCGCTCTACATCATTCCAGTTAAATCAGTGAATATCAAGGACAGTTTGCATTTTAAAAAAAAAAAATTCCAGTAGCTAAATTTTTTGTTTTCTTCATCTACTCTAGTGCTTTTCCTTAAGTATTCTTTTGTGTGCCTACTTTTCTCATTGAGTTCTTTATTTTCTTGATTGTCTTTCATTCTTACTCTTTGAGTTTGTCTTACATATAGTTTTCCTTTTGCAATTACCTTTCCTTGCTTATACCTTTTCTTGTTTGTCTTTATTGTTTCTTTGGTTTTGTGGTGGTTGCTTTTGAGATTGGTGTGCTTGCTTTGACATCTTTCATTTGAGGATTCCAAGGCCTCAAGATCAGATTGGTGCAAGGACATTATTTCTTTGAGAGTGATCTCTTTTTCTGCCTCATTTCACTTCGGCATTCTTGCTGGCCACACTCACTGTTTTTGCTAATTTTTGTTGCTTAACTTGTTTGCTGTTTTTGTGTGTTTGCTGTTTTTTATTTCCAAAATGGCTGGATTTTCAAGTGATGCATCATACAAGCAGAATTCTCCATCTAAAGCTTCAATCCTTGGTGAATTACATGAAGCTCAAAGAACCATTAGACGGTTGGAGGAGAAATTGCAAAAGATGGAGGTGCAACAAGCTAGACCATCTCCTTCAATTCATGATGAGCATCATAGACCTTCAACAAGAGCTTCTTCCAATGATTTTGGTCGTGAAGATGAGCATAGGAGAAGGAGAACTCCACCCCAAGTCCATGGACAAAGACATCATCACCAAGGGGAAAGAACTCACTACGGCAATGGCTTCTGTCATGATGCAAAGTCTAGGCTTCCTTCGGTCAAGCTTCCTTGTTTTAATGGCTCTAGTGATCCTAATGTATATTTAGATTGGGAGGCTAAGTGTGAACAA
This sequence comes from Phaseolus vulgaris, assembly GCF_000499845.2. Classification (NCBI taxonomy): domain Eukaryota; kingdom Viridiplantae; phylum Streptophyta; class Magnoliopsida; order Fabales; family Fabaceae; genus Phaseolus; species Phaseolus vulgaris. The sequence continues at coordinate 17,564,043 of NC_023752.2, forward strand.
ATATTTGAGATCCATGAGATCCAAGATGAACATAAGCTTAAGCTAGCCACCCTAGAGTTTAGTGATTATGCCATGAAATGGTGGCATGGAATTGTAAAGGACATTATCTATCACAAGGGTCCTCCCGTGGACTCTTGGAACTCTTTCAAGGATCGTATGCGCGCTAGGTTTGTGCCCCCACATTTTAGGAAAGACCTCATGTTGAGACTCCAACGGTTTCAACAAGGCACACTAAATGTGGATGAATATTATAACGAGCTTGAGACGCTTGTGCTTAAAATTGAATTAGAAGAAAGTGAGGAAGCTATGGTTGCTAGGTTTGTGAGTGGTCTTAGGAAGGATATTCAAGACATTGTTGAGTTACAAGAGTATTCATCATTGGGCTTTTTAGTTCATCTTGCAATGAAGGTGGAAGCCCAACTTGCTAAGAAAACCTCTTTCAAAAATGCTTCCCATGATGGATACTACTCCAAGTCTTGGAGAACCAAAACTTCTTTTTCTAAACATCCTTCCAAAGATTCTTCTTTCAAACCCAAGGAAACTAAGCCATCTACTTCTAGACCTAAGTCTCCCACTAGAACATCCAATACTAAATGCTTTAAATGTATGGGTTATGGTCATATAGCTGCAAATTGTCCTTCCAAACGAAGTATGTACATGCATGAGGGCATTGTAGTTAGTGAGCATGATTCGGATTCTCCTAAGCATTCATTGCATTCTCATGCATCTAGTGAGGAAGAGAGCGAATGTCCACTTGAAGGGGACTTGTTAGTTGTGAGAAGACTTCTTGGACAAGTTTCACAACCTTTTGATGAAAGTCAAAGGGAAAATATTTTCCATACAAGATGTCTTATTCAAAACAACATTTGTTCCTTGATAGTGGACGGGGGTAGTTGTGCAAATGTGGCTAGTACAAGAGTAGTAGATAAGCTTGGATTGCCTACTATCTCTCATACAAAGCCCTACAAATTACAATGGATTAGTGAAGTAGGAGAAATAATTGTCAATAAACAAGTCCTCATCCATTTCTCCATTGGAAAATACAAAGATGAGGTATTATGTGATGTTGTGCCCATGGAAGCCACTCATGTTCTTTTGGGAAGGCCTTGGCAATTTGATAGAAAAGTTTTACATGATGGCTTTACCAACAAACTATCTTTTGAATTCCATGGTCACAAGGTTACTTTAAAATCTCTCTCTCCAAGAGAAGTCCATGAGGACCAAGTTATCATGAAGAAAAAGAGGGAGAGTGAAAAAGATAAAAAAAGATAAAAAAGATAAGAGTTCTAAGCCTACACTCCTTGTGTCTAGGCGTGACATTGAAAGGGAAATAGTGGCTCATCATCCTCTTTTCTTAGCCATCCCTAGAACTCTTAAAGTAGAATCACTTGTTGATAGTCCTCATTGCTTGGAAAATTTGGTAGAAGAGTTCCAAGATGTGTTTCAAGGTCCTCCAAATGGACTTCCACCTTTGAGAGGTATTGAGCACCAAATTGATTTGATACCGGGCTCTTCTTTACCAAACCGTCCAGCATATAGGACCAATCCAAGTGAAACCAAGGAAATTCGCCAACAAGTTGAGGCTTTGATTGAAAAAGGGTGGGTGCAAGATAGCATGAGTCCTTGTGCTATGCCTATCATCTTAGTGCCAAAAAAGGATGGCACATGGCGAATGTGTTCGGATTGTAGGGCCATCAATAACATAACAATGAAGTATAGGCATCCCATACCTAGACTAGATGATTTGTTGGATGAATTACATGGTTCAAAGATCTTTTCAAAGATTGATCTTAAAAGCGGTTACAATCAAATCTGTATCAAACCGGGTGATGAATGGAAGACAGCTTTTAAGACCAACTTTGGTTTATATGAGTGGTTAGTCATGCCTTTTGGCCTAACTAATGCACCAAGTACTTTCATGCGCCTCATGCATCATGTTCTTAGACCTTTCATTGGTAAGTTTGTTGTTGTTTACTTTGATGACATTCTCATTTATAGCTTATCTTTGAATGACCATAGGTTGCATGTTAGGCAAGTTTTAGAAACCCTTAGGAAGGAACATTTGTATGCTAACCTTGCTAAAATGTATGTTTGCTCTTGATCATATAGAATTCCTAGGGTTTGTTGTGAGTTGTAAAGGGGTCCATGTGGACAAAACAAAGGTGGTGGCCATTCAAAATTGGCCTACACCGAAATCTTTGAATGAGGTCCGAAGTTTTCATGGACTTGCTTCTTTCTATAGAAGATTTGTCCCAAACTTTGGTACCATTGCCGCACCACTCAATGACATAGTGAAAAAGGATGTGGTCTTTCATTGGGGAGAAGCACAACAAAATGCTTTTGACACTTTGAAAGAAAAATTGACTAATGCTCTCATCTTGGCCCTTCCTAATTTCACTAAGACATTTGAGATTGAGTGTGATGCTTCAAGCATAGGTATTGGGGCTGTTCTCCTTCAAGAGGGCCACCCCATAGCCTATTTTAGTGAGAAATTGAAGGGAAGTCATCTCAATTATTCCACCTAAGATAAGGAATTATATGCACTTGTTAGGGCTTTGTTTACTTGGCAACACTATCTTTTTCCCAAAGAGTTTGTGATACATAGTGATCATAATCCATCTCAATATTTAACATTTAAACACAAATTTTTTTTCCACAATTCAAAATTAATATTCTATTTCTTTTTAATTTGAGAAAAATAAACTAGAAAACACTTAAATTAAAACTAAAATTTATTCAAGAAAAATAATTCAAGACATTAAAATAACCAAATAAGCAATAACAACAAATTATTCAAAATACAAAATAAGCAAATAAAACAAACTAAACAAATAAGCACATAAACAAAAAAACAAAACAACCGAAAAATAAAATAAATAAATACATAAAAATTCAAATAATTGAAAAGAAATGAAAATTAAAAAGATAAAATCATATTTTTTTTCTCAATCATTGCTTCCTAAGAAGTTTTCCAGATCCCTATTAAAATCTTTATATATTGCTGTAGATGGTTTTACTTCATTTACTGAATCTGCTCCCCCTAAATAATAGAACCTGTTCCAGATCAAAATACATAAGATTCAAACTGATTGGGAGGCATATAAGGATTTGGTTGCCTTTGAGAAATTTTTAAATTTTTTATTTTAATTTTTAAATTTTAAATTTTATATTATTTTTGCAAAAATTGCTCGCTTGAGCAAGAATTCAAGATATGAAGATTGTAGTACAAAGGTATGCTTTTTCTCTTGTGAATTGTATAATTTATTGTGAATTACTAATGATTTTTCTCTTTTTAATGCAATCAATGTATGTAGTGTCTTAGGGAGTAGATCCACTTCATCATCATAAAATCTGCATTGTATTTATCATAAGGTATATATTCACTAATTCATTAAAACTATTATGTTTTACTTTTTTTAGTTCAAATAAATTAATTGTTACTTATATTTCATAATAGTGCAATAAGCAACAAGGGAACTTTGAATGTGGTTATTATGTAATGCATTGGATGTGGACCATAACACGTGTCAGGATTAGAGAGTCTTGGGAGTAGATATTATGTGATTTTAAATGTTCTAACTTTTCATTATATATGCATATTTGTCAGTATGAACACTAATATAGTTTTACATTTTGCTTTTTGAAGATACTGAGCCACTAACCACACAAAGTTTTGAACAAATTCGTAAGAATTGGCCAAGTACTTTCTACAACTTAGGAATCAAAACATGCAACGATTTGTAATTTTATAATATATGTAAATTTTCATTAGATGTAATTATACAATTTTGATTACTTTCAATTGCATGTTTTTATATTTCTCTTATAAAAATCAATTTGGCTGGTATTCAAGTTTTATTAAATTTATAGCTTATAAATTTGAGAAAAATCACATTTTGTTAAATTTATAAAAAAACTGGCACATTTTACACCAATTAAGACATTAATCGGTGTAATATGCAATATATTACACCGATTATGACCATAATCGATGTAATATGTGCCCCACACATTACACATATTAAGCCCTCATATAACATTGGTTGATTCTAGTAACCGGTGTAATATGGGGGCTACATATAACATAAGTTGCTTAACCAATGTTATTTTGTAATTGACATGTTACAACGCCACATCTACATCAGTGAGAGGACTGGTGTAATATGCCTCCTAGAACTAGTGTAAAATGTCTTTTCTGCACTAGTGAAAAACACATTAAAACGAGCATTAAATGATCTATCAATTAAGGCTCAAAATATCACTAGGGACCGTCTATCTCAAGATTCAACCCAAAATTTCTCATAACCAACTTATTTTTCAATCTTTAAGAAAATCCAAACATCAAAGATCAAGAAACCAAAATTTGCAAGAATTATGAACATACCAACCATTAAACGATACTAGAAAGATGATTTATAAACTAAATCCTAAACTATAACTCTCCTCCCCCACACTTAAATCATACCTTGTCCTCAATGTAAAATCAACAAATAAATGTGTATGATAAAGTGAGAGATGAAGTACTCCCTCGTCAAACATAAGGGAATGGAAGAACTGCAACGAATCTCCTCAACCATCTCGTCTACAATATAAGCCAAGGGACTCTGTTTAGTGTAGCACAAAGACGATGTATGTTGGAAAATCTTTCTAAGGCATATAGAACCTCAGTGTAGACAGTGAAACATGATGAACATTAGCTCTTAAGAACATTTTTCCAGTAAGGTATGACTGGCAAGAGTTAGGGGGGCAAATGTAGGGATAGAGATGGTGCCATGAAAGAGTGGCGGTGTGTGATGAATAGATGGAAGAGAGAGGCTTATATAATGTAGACAATCTAATGGATTTTTTTTTATATAGGACAGTCTAGAGGTGGCGGTGTTGGAATATGTCCTAAAGGGCGAGCTAGCTGGTTGGTGTTGATAGAGTTGGAGTAATTAAGGTAATGCTCAAGTGGTGGTGAAGATGGTTCACGTTGGGTGCGATGGTGGTTAAAGGATCAACTAGACTGTCTAGCTATGGTAGACAGTCTAGTTGGGGTAGGTGAAGAAGTGAAAGGTATGTCAGGAGGTGGTGGTGGTTGCAAAAGAGGGAGTCTAGTGCCTAAAGAGACTTCAATATCTTGAAAATATGGTGAACAAGATGTGTATGTAGCTACTTTAGTCGAGCCTGAGCATTCCACCACAATGATCTTTGGTACTGTATAAGAACATGCACTACAATTGTTATAACAATCATTAGACAATATAAACTCGTGTCTTTCAACATTAGTACAAACAGTTGGATTAGAAAAATTAAAATCTCCAAGAAACTAAAACACATTTTCATTCTCAGTGTCCATATGATATGCACAATGATCCTTAACAGGATGTTTCATAGCATCTAGTGCCTCCTAATTAAGAAGTGGTTTCGGCTCCATCAGTGGTGCTTGGACAGTAGATGGTAATGATCTAAATATCTTAACAACCTGGAAATCAACTGGGTCAGTGTTAAGAACAATTGTTATGGTTGCGTATATGCACTCTGAATCGTTAAACAAGGCTGGTGTAGTAATATTAGTGTCTTCAGTGCAAATTATATTGTCAGACGATATGCATTTGTTAATCTCAGCACATGCTTGACAAATGAATGAACCAGTACATGAATCACAAGTAAAAGTGTCAGTAAAATGGGATAATTCAAATCCTCCTGAAAGTTCAAGTAAATTATCATCCTTAAAACCATTAAGTTTTTCAATGCAAAAAGAAGAGTATGATTATGTACTAGTTGTTTTATAACGTCTAGGGTAGTGGTAGACGCAATTGTATTGGTAAACGATATTGGAATGGTAGATGCTTCAAGGTTAGACATTCCATTTAGATTAGGGCCTTTACCTGCACATTTATCATCAAAATCCTCCTTGTCTTGAGAAGTCATATGTACTTCGGGTGTGTCTCGATAAGGTTCTATTCTTGCAAATGAAATGGAAACTAGAGGCATGGCAAAATTAATCTCAACATACATATCAGGATCACACGTATAACCTGTATGAAATTCTAAAAGATTTTCTATGTGTAAATTATGATCATGATGTGAATTCAAACTTTGCTTAACAATATCTTCATCTTGTCTAGCCAATTGACCAACTTTCTCTTCTAATTCTAATAGACTAGCATCTATGTTTTGTTGAGATTTCATTGTATTTACCATTAAATGTCTCACCAGCTCATCTAAATATGTTGCAAAGACTGGTCATAAAACTATGAAGTTTGTTGTTGCAAATATGTGTCACAATGCGTCTCAAAATTGTAAATTTGTTCAAATAATTTTCTTTACATTTTAGAATTTAAAAAAAAAAAGAGATTTGTAATGGAAAATGTTAGATGTTCTATCGGAAGACTGTCTATTTTGAAAATATCTTTTTTTTATAATGTGTTTAAAGTGAAAACTGAAAAACTATAAGAATGAAAAAACTAGATAGGGAGAAAAATAAAAACAAAAATTATGCAGATACATAAAAATAAAATTAAAAAAAAAATAAGAAAAAGAGTTGAAAGTTTACCAAGTACTCAGGAAAGGGAGGTGTGTCACAATTGGACACTCTTAAGTATTAAGTTTTTCTTAGCTAGAACTTTTCCTATATCACTTTTAAAAATTTCCATCGAAGAATTTTGGAAACTTAAAAATTAAAAGGAAAACAAAACTAAAGGTTTAGTTAAAAACTAGAAATTAAAAATAAAACTAAAAACAAAAAAGGATAAATAGAAAAAAATAATGGCAAAACAATAATTACAAATTGAAAATAAATAAAATAAGATCTAACAAATCAAAATAAGATAAAGATATAAGAAATAATAAAATAAAATATTAGAAATCAAATTAAGTTTTTTGGTATTAATACTCATACTGGTAAAGTTTTTCGTCCTCTTCATGTTAGATGAGAGATCCCTTCACCAGGTTGGGTTAAAACTAACATTGATGAGGCTGTTAGGGGATATCCTAGTCTTTCTACTTATGAAAGTATTTTCTGTGAGAGTATGAGGAAGTTTATTGGTGCTTTCTCTGTGTTTTATGAAGTTCAGACCACTATGGTTGTTAAGTTTAATGGAGTTATACATGTTATGGAGGAAGCTCAAAATATGGGACTTACTAATGTATGGCTTGAATGTGATTATGCCTTGGTTTGTGCTGCATTTACTGCAAGGACTAATGTTCTGTGGATGCTTTGTAATCGATGGATTACTGTGGGAAAATCAGGTTTAGGGTTACTCATATTTTCCGTGAAGGGAATGTGTGTGCTGATAAGTTGCATAATGTAGGATTTATTCATAAAGAATCATTTCATTGGTATAATAATCTTCCATCTAGTTTGTTCTTAGAATTCTTAGAATATATTTTCTTGTTTTAAAGCTTCTTTCATAAGATTATGTTTATAATAATTTATACTAATTTAAAATTGTAATATATTTCTTTAAAATAAATTATTTATCTCTTCAAATGAAGATTTCAATTTTTCTTATCTTAAATTTTAGATCTCTCAATTAATATTTCAAATTTAAATAACGCAATATAAAAGTTAATAAATATATATTAAAAAAAACATAAGTGAAGCTCTCACTTTATTTAATTTTTTATGAAATAGCCACATGTATAGAATAAATTAATCATAGACAACAACATTGATCGAGAGATCCTTGTTGGACACAGAAACCACTCTTAAACCCCTTTGATGCACAATCTTCCTTGCAATTTCCAGTGCAAAGACCGAAGCAGTGAAGGTCTTCATCAATCATTCATGTTACTGGTTCTGCTACTGCTCCTCCTTCTGCGTTCAGATCACCATAAAATTTTATGAATTTTCACCACAAAATTATACCAAATTTCACCATAAAAAACAAGAAATAATGAGAAAATATCACTTTCCCTCGGATTATATGCTAAATAGTAAATTAGAGAATGAAAGTAATTTGGTTTTTCCAATTACCTATGTAAGAACCAAAGCAACAAACAAAACACTGAAGAGAAAATGATGATAGAAGCGAGAAGCCATTTCAAGAGAATGATATTTTTCAGTTTTATCTTTTGTGAACGATATTTTTCAGTTTTATCTTTTGTTTTATGGTGAGATGAATGCTTCATGTTCTACTCATTATATATAAAGGTTATTGAGGATTATCTTTTACTACTTAGTATGCGTTATTGGAAATAAATTAAAAAATAAACCTTTGGCTAAAAGAATATCACGAAATTTATTTAATAAATGAATTGTTTAATGCATTGAAATTTTAAAATTTAATTTTAAAATTCTTTTCTTTTTATCAATAAACAAGGTTAATATTTTGAGTTTAAAAGGTGGGTGTTATTTGAGTATTTTATGGAAAGTACTGAAGAGTGGTCAATTGTTACTTTCTTTCTCATTAATTTCATTAATATTGTAATTAATAATTATTATAACTTCTCCGTGAGATGCTTCAAAAGATGTTTTTAATTTTGGCGAACATATTTAATTACAAATTAACAAACAATATTAATGTGTAAAAATATTATCATTTTCTTATCAATTATTTTGATTTAAATTAATAATGAAATAATGTGAATTTATTTTTTTTAAATTGCATTTAACAATTTTTTTACTAATATACAAACACTTATTTATCTATCACCTTAAAAAATATCTATATACTATAAACTTATCAGGGTGCTTGTTAAAAGCATATAATTATTTACATTATAATTTACGATACACACCAAACAAAAAGTATATATATATATATATATATATAGGAGAAGCAAAATAAATAGGAGAAGCAAAATAAATAAATAAAGTCTATTTTTTTCCAAACTTGTTCCTATAACTGTTTATATATATATATATATATATATATATATATATATATATATTTATATATATATATATTTATATACATTATATAGATCGTAATTCAAAATAAAAAACAATACATGTAAATTATTGAAATAAATTAACGCGAATAATTATAAATAGAATGAGACATTTTAATCAACAAATCGCAATAATTCAATTTCATTCAAATACCAACATACAACAACCATATAAATCACTTATGGATCAATACATCAAGGATATTCAATAAGTGGAATATGAACTAATGCATTTATGAAAGACCCATATTAAATATGTCTCATGATAAATTAACTTTTAATCCAATCCAAACCTAGACGTGCATTTATATATGTGATGAGGTGGAATAACCTCCCCCCTAGTCTCTCACCATCTAATATTTTAATTTATATGACTTAGACCATTAGTGAAACAAAAAAGTATTTGATACAATATAGGTAACTACAAGAAAAAATGGTTTTAATGTAAGTTTATTTTACATTACCAAGGGTTAAAACCTCCATTAAGTCATTTACTCGGGTTTGCGGTTTCCTCCGCTAAACCATCTCGTGGGAACATGTTCCCCGGAGTATTTTAAACCCACATAAGATACCATGGGTTTTAAGACCTCCATAAAATACCATTGGTTTCAAAATCTCCGTAAAATATCATATGTTTCAGAATCTCCGTAAAATATCATGGGTTTCAAAACCTCTGTAAAATACCAGGGGTTTTAGGACCTCCACAAAATAACATAGGTTTCAGAACGTCCGTAAAATATCATAGGTTTGAAAACTTCTTTCAAATGTCATAGGTTTCAAAACCTCTGTAAAACACCATAAGTTTCGTGATGTGAATAGATTTAGTAAACACAAACATCGAGTTTTTGGTTTTTCTTGGATTAGGATTTTGATTACAAAATATGGTGAAGACTAAGTAAGGATTGCCACTAAACACGAACTTAACCAAGTGGTTAAGTAAGTGTGAAGTTATTTTCAAATAGCAAAAGGAAAGGACACACACAATGAACAAATGGAAACGGAAATTACACATTCAAAATAAGAGAGGATTGACGAAATTGATTGAGACTGAAAAGAGATAAGAGGAGTGGAAGACTTATGCAGTAGTAGACATCCATGGTGGTGGAAGGGTGGAGGATTCATGCCATTTGGGGGAGGAGAGCTCACTAGTACAAAAGTTTAAAACAACGACCCATTATTTAATATGTTTTTACGATCAGATGTTGTCTTTCAAAACACGGTGACATTTTTTAAATTAAAAATATTTAAGAAGGCGACTATTTGTAATAGCCACATTCTTAAATCAAGCACTTTATTCAGGCCATGTGCCTCCATATTCACTCATGTAACCTACCTTTTAATATCCTTCCATTTGGTGTGGCATTGACCTAGATTAACCTAGTTTATAGAAACTCCCTTGCCTTGGCCGCCACCTCCTATCACTCTTTCCCACCAAGGCACCCTTTCCTATAAATAGGGTGCCTTGCCTCTTGTATTGACACATTGAATTTGAATAGTAAGAAAACTTTGCTTGAATGTTTAGTGAATGTTTCTCCTAAAGTTTTGGTCATATCTTGTGAGAGTAGCCTCCAAGTGGTGACTATTCACCACTCATCTTGGAACTTTCCACCATTCCAAGTGATGTGTTCCTTTGCTCCATTTTCCATAAGCTTCCTTTCTCTTCATCTTTTCTTTTCTTTACTTACACCTATTCAATGTTCCATTTGCTTATCTTTTCCTTTTCTATTTTTTGCTCTATAGAAGAGAATCTTCACACTTACTTCACCACTTGGTTAAGTTCATGTCCAGTGACAATCTTCTTTGAGTTCTCACCATATTCTTCTAATCCAAAAAGCATAAACAAGAGTGAAAGATCTAAAATGTATCAATCTAAAATCAACTGACATCAAGTGGTAATTAGAGAATGGTTTAATTGTGCTATTTTTTTTTAGTTGATTTTCTCCTTTAAAATTCCAACACATTTCAATTATGTCTTTAAATTCCAACAATCTCAATTCCATTTTACAATTCAGCACGTTTCAATTCAGTCTTTAAATTCCTTGCCATTTACAATTTCGCTTTTTATTCATTAGGCAATTTAAATTCTACTTTTGAATTATTTCTGTCATTTTTTTTTTGCTTTAGTCTTTTGTTCTTAGTGTTTTAGGAGTCTTAAATCCATTTTTCTTATTTTGACTTTAATTGTGAAGAAATAAAAACAATTAGAAGTTTTTTGAGTAATAGTTGATTTAGTTCCAAACAAAGAATTCAAGTGATCATATGAAATGAATCTAGTCCATTTGCAAAAATTGAAAGTGAATTAAAAAAATATGCATGACAAGAATGTGGACATTTTGAATCCTTAGAACAAAGACAAAAAATATTAGGTGCAATTCACATTTCAAGTTCAAATTGCTAAAAGAGGATTCTTTTTGTATGGCAAATTGTTTTCATATTTGTGGAATTTAATCCTTCTTACTTTTACAATTTCTAAGAAAATTAAAACTTCATAGTCAAAATACTAAGTAAGTGTCTTAGAGTCTTAAACACGCTTTTCTTGTTTGTCTTACTTAAAGTTTTGTCATCATCTTCATTCAATTTTGGTTTAGCTTTCTTTCTTTCAACTTTTCTTGCTTGTCTAAATTTTTTCTTTAAAGTTATGTTCATGTTTGAGTAAGTGAAAAGAGTTTTGACCTCTTTCACTTGATGTCTTGCTACCAAGTGTAGACCATTTGGCAAAATTGAAAACCTTTCTAGAGTGAATTTAACCTTTTCCATCCTTTTATTAAAAAATCAAGTGATACAAGTGAGTGGGTGCAATAATTGTTGTTTAAAACTAATTGTTTGAATTATCTTGTGCAAAATTATGGCTCATTATATTCAAGAGAATATTCCAAACCACCTTTTCCTCAAAAGGCACACCTTTTGGTGGAACTTGAATAGACCAAGAGGAGTTTGGTTCAAAAGGAAGAGGACATGAGGCAACTAGTAGGAATGATGCAAAGACTTAAACATACGCAAGAAAGACAAAGCCGAGAAAGATGATGAGAGCCTAGAAGAGCTACAAGACACTACATGCACTATGGAAGTCAAGAAGAAGAAGAAGAAGATTGGAGAGTGCAACCCTTTGAAGCTAGGCGCCAACATCACCATCAACCAAAGAAGTTCATTCCCTTTGTAAAATTACCTAGTTTTTAATGGGGATAGTGACCCAAACGTTTATCTAGGATGAGAAGCTAAAGTAGAACAATTATTTAATGTATCAAGAGGACCAAAAGGTAAAGTTTGTTTCCCTAAAATTTGAGGATTATGCCATGCAATGATAGCATAAACTTGTAATGGACATTGTGCTAAACAAGAGGCCAGTTGTTGATTTATCTCTGCAAGTATACCGAATCAATTGTAATATAGTACTAGTTAAAGTGCGAATTGTTAGAATTTCAGGGCTAAAACAAGAGGGGGTGAATTGTTTATGGAAGATTTTCACAAACTTTGAAGGTTAGTGAAAGTCACAAGCAGAATCAAAGATACATAACAAGTTCAGCCAAAATCAAAATTGTTTTAAACTTTATTCCAGAAAATCAATCGGTTGTTTCTTCGATTCAACCGATTGTTTTCATCACCAGTATATAGAAACAATGATTAAACAAATTTAAATGAGATGAGGGGAAGAGAAATCAACACAACAGGTTTATATTGGTTCACTCTTAACTAAGAGTTACATCCAGTCCCTAGAAAGACCTAGGAATTTCACTAACAAATCAAACTTTTTTTATTTACAACACACACAACAAAGAGATGTTCTTGAATGCTTCAAGAACACAACCTTCTCTTTGCAAACACCACACATATCAGAATACCCTCATGATCTGCACCACACAACCTTACAGAATTATAAAGATTAAAAGAAGAGGAAATAGTACACCTGGATCAATTCACATAATTGAAAAAATGACTTTACACACAACAGTCTTATTCCTCTTCAAGAAAAGTCCAAAGCCTTAGGCAATCTTGGAAAACTGAATTCAAATTTGCAATCTGAATCTTTTGTAAAAGTCTTTTCAACTAGGAGTATAAAAGTATTTTTATAGACTCCAATTATTCGTTAAATTTTTTAAAAACAGAAGCCAAAGTAGTTTGAAAACCAGCCAAAACAGATTTAACAGACTTAACAAAACTCTGTTAAGAAATTTTAAAAATTAATTGGTTAATTTATCGAAACAACCAATTGAATTGGTTTGACAACAAAGTTAACCAAAGTCAAATGGTTTCAAACTCTTTCAATAACTTCTAAGTGTAGAAACAACCTATTGAAAAGATAAATCAACTAGTTGATTTTCCACTTATCTTTGAAAACTTATATTTTAAAAGGTTTCAAGATCAAATGGCATTGGATCAATCTTGAAGTAGATTACAAATTCAAACACTACAAAACACCCAACTAAACAACCGGCAGCAGAACATCACACAATTCTTCAGGATTTGCAGTCATCAAAGCCTTTTTTCAACAATTTTCGTCTATTTGATGAAGACAAATCCTTGGTTGCTTGTGTCGTTCAGTTTGAATTTGAAAGAACCTGCAAAACAACAATTGTGCATATACCAAGTAGCAATATATCCCAGGTTACAACAGTACCAAAGAACTAGTTTTCAATATGTGGTTTTAAGTAGGAAAACCAGCACAATCAATGTGAAAACCAGTGAACAAGATGTAGAATTAGAGTAGAGTAGCAGCAGCACAAAGCACAACAGGCTAGTTTTAAATGTTTTTTCCCAATTTTAAAGATGCAAAAAACCTCAAGTGTCATGAAAAAGGAAAAAAATCTGATGGATTATTCCGACATGCTGCCAATTCACCGTAGTGGAAGAAAATTGATTCTTTGTTTCTTGAGTTTGGGAGTGATCCAAGAAATCTTAGACTTGGTCTTACAATAGATTGAATGAATCCTTATGGTAAGTTAAGTAGCAAACATAGTTCGTGGCCTATTTTATTCATTATTTATAACTTGCCGTATTGGTTGTGTATGAAGAGAAAATATATGATGTTGTCTATGATGATATCATGACCAAATTACCTGAAAATGACATAGATGTTTACTTAAGTCCATTGATCGAAGACTTGAATTTTTTATGGGATCAAGGAGTTGAAGTATTTGATGCATATGAGAAGGTCAATTTTAATTTGCGTGCATTGTTATTTTGAACCATTAACGATTTTCATGCATATGGGAATTTTAGTGGTTACAGCGTTAAAGGACATTGTGCTTGCCCGATATGTGAAGAGAATACAAGTTACCATCAACTAAAATATAGGACGAAAAATTCTTACGTTGGGCATCGAAGGTTTCTAAAACGTAATCATCCTTATTGTAGGTTAAAGAAAGCTTTTAATGGATCTCAGAAGGACAAAATTGCACCTCCACCCTTAACTGCCGAGGAAGTGTACAACTGAGTCTGCAATATGAATGTGACTTTTGGAAAAACACAGAAGAAAAAAATTGTGAAAAACATATAGAAAATGAAATTCATATTCTTTGAACTTCCATATTGGTTAAAGTTAGATGTTAGACATTGCATATATGTAATGCATGTGGAAAAGACAGTCTGTGATAGTATAATTGACACATTGTTGAATATTAAAGGAAAGATGAAAGATGGTATAAATGCTCGTAAAAATCAAGTTGAGATTGGTGTTTGCTTGGAGTTGCAGCCATAATCTCATGGTAAACGAACATATTTGCCTCCAACATGTCATACTTTGTCAAAATCTAAAAAGTTAAGTTTTTGCGGGTGTTTGCGGGGAGTTAAAGTACAACAAAGATACTCTTCAAATATTAAAAGTCTTGTGCCAAGGCAAGATTTGAAACTTTATGGGCTTAAAATCTCACGATTGTGATGTTCTCATGCAAGACCTTATCCCAGTTGTTATTAGTGGAATTTTACCAAAAAATGTTAGACAAGTGACCACTCGCCTATGCATATTCTTCAATGCTATTTGTAGAAAAGTTATTGATCATAATAGCTTGGATGAATTAGAAAATGAAGCTATAATTATCTTGTGTCAACTAGAGATGTATTTTGCTCTTTTATTTTTTGACATCATGGTTCATCTAATTGTTCATTTAGTGAGAGAAATTAGAATATGTGGTCCTATTTTTTTATGTTGGATGTACCCAGTTGAGCGATGCATGAAGATATTAAAAGGTTATATGAATAATTCGTACCATCCAGAAGCATTTATTGCTGAAAGATACATTGTCGAGGAAGCAATTGAGTTTTGTACAACGTATATGTCAGAAGTAGAAGCCATAGGAGTTCCATAGTCGAGACATGAAGCAATGTGTGAAGGTAAAGGCACACAAGGTGTGAGGGTGGTTCAAAAAGACAAACATGAAGTTCTTGATAACTTTTTACAGCAAGTGCATTGTGTTTGTCAAATGTAATAATGTGTCCCTAAGGACAGATATCAAACCCACATGAAATAGTTGAATATTCAAGTAAAAAATTCACTAAATATAAAATAGAATAATAAAATTTTGTTGGAATTTGTTGTGATGACAATGATTAACAAGAAAACAAGGAAACGAGTTGTTGCTTCAATTGGAAAAATAGGGATTGAGTTTCTTCGTTCTCACTCTTTTGTATTTTGATTAATCATGATAATATGGTGGCCTGTGATTGATATTGATGCCTGTATAAAAATCATTTATATCGATCCTCGCATATAAAATTATTAAGATGCTTCCTAAATATCGATACATCGCATATTTATAAAAACAACTTAGAATCAATATCAGATGTTAATAGCAATTAACATTTCAAGTCTATTCCTAGCAATCTAATATGTTAAGTATTATTGTTTAGGTCAGAACCATAAAATTACATCCCAGTCAAATCTAAGATTCTAGATCAAGTATTAGAATCAAAACAATAATACCAATAATCAATCAAGAACAGCATATATGCTTGGATATCACCTGTATACATAAGAGTTTGAACAGATTACTCTCAATCCCAAATGGTAGAATTAGCCACACATCTTCTAACACCTATTCTCCCAATTGAGTTACAAGTCACTCAATGGTTTTTTCCTCTCAATCTTGCACACTAGGGTTGTGCCTCAAGCCCCCTATTTAACCTAATTTGATTGGGCTTAAGTGGATTCTCGCTTAAGCGATATTTACTCACTTAAGCGACTAAAACGTCGATTTTGTTCAATGTTGCTGGAGCATTCTCACTCAAGCGAGAATAGGCTCACTTGAGCGAGATGCTCTGATGCTAAGTTGAGCTTTGTGTGAGCTTGTGCATTTCGGGGCCTTTCAGCTTTCCCTTTATAGGTTATATTATTCTCGTTTTGCCCAGTCATCTTCATTCTCTCCTAGAAATCTGAAATTAACACAAATTTGGGAATAAAATGTTCTTATGTTCTTATTCAAGTTAAAATAAAAAAATATGTAAAAATGTATAAATTCATAAATTAGGAGTTATTTTATATTTACTTTAGTAATTAATACTCATAAGTGCCTATATTTAATATGAATTATTACTAAGATTTGGCACTTATCAACTCTCTCAAGTTAGAATATTTTTGTCCTCAAGCAAATTAAATGAATATATTTGAATTTAAATATCAAAACAACTTAATTTACTAAACAACAAATTAAATTAGAAACTTGTGATGCTTCCAAATTCAAATATGGAAAATATAGATACAATCAACTTCCAGGATCAAATTAAAACAAATAAATTATAGTTCATTAAGGAATTCATTCTCATATGCTCACATGTAAGTGTTTCTCTCTATTTTCACTGAATCATAACAAATCACTATTGCTTTTCATTTCATCTTCCTATCACAAACATATTAGAAACATGAATCTTGAAGTCTTTTCCAAGGTTATAATGAGGTTGGACTTCCAAACAAAATTGGTTTTTCAGATAACAAAATGCACATCTTAAAGAATAAGCACATATGTATTATCTAATCACAATTTTCTTTTGACTTCACCCTTTTCCTCATTTTTCTTTCTACCTTTTCATGATTTTCAATATGAATTTTTTTTTTCTTTTTCTCATCAAGAGGAATAGATTCTTCCTATTTTCAACTTTTTTATCTTTCAAAATTTAGAACCAACCATTCCCTTTTCTATATTTCTTGCATCTATGTTATCCTTCCTTAAACATGTTAAAGGGTAGGAAAATATATCATTAAAGGTTTAGGGTACAATAATAACAAAAATTCTTGGCTCAAAAGGATATAAAAAAATGAATTCTAGTTATTTGGCCCTGGTTTCCTAATTAACATAAATGTCTCAATCATCTTCCTCCTATTTTACGATGTAACAAAAAAATAAAAATTAAGCAACCACAAATGTCAATTCATCATCAATAAAACTCTCAAAACCGTTTTAGGTTCAAACACTCACTTGGTTTAATTGGTCATTCCTTTTTATTTTGTCATTCCCTGTACTAATCAATCATCCTGTTAAATTTTCATGTATTACAATTTCAATTACATTTGAATAGGGATTCAATTAAATTTTATTGTCTAACCTGTGTCTAATTCATCTCAAACATTGAAACACAAATTCTTTTTTCCACAATTCAAAATTAATATTCTAGTTTTTTTTATTTGAGAAAAATAAAATAGAAAACAATTAAATTAAAACTGAAATTTATTCAAGAAAAATAATTCTAGACATAAAAATAACAAAATAAGCAATAATTAAAAATTTATTCAAAATACAAAATAAGCTAATAAAACAAACTATGCAAATAAGCAAATAAATAGAAAACAAAACAATCGAAAAATAAAATAAATAAATAAATAAAACAAAATTCAAATAATTGAAAAGAAAATAAATTTAGAAATATAAAACCATATTTTTTTCTCAATCCTTTCTTCCTAAGAAGTTGTCCATCCTTTCTTCCTAAGAAGTTGTCCAACTCCGCATTAAACTCTTTTCATCTATAGTTGTAGGTGGTTCTGCTTCATTTGCTGAATTTGCTCCCCTTAAATAATAGAACCTGTCTGCAGACCAAAATACATAAGCTTCAATCTGATTGGGAAGCATTTAAGGATTGGGTTGCCTTTGAGAATTTTTTTAATTTTTTTATTTATTTTATTTATGAAAAAAGTTGTATGCTTGAGCGAGAATTCAAGATATGAAGATTGTAGTACAAATACGTGCTTTTCTCTTGTGAATTATAAAATTTATTGTGAATTACTAATGATTTTTCTGTTTTTAGTGCAATCAATGTATGTAGTGTCTTGGGGAGTAGATCCACTTCATCATCACAAAATCTACATTAGATTTATCCTAAGATATATATTCATTTCTTCATTAAAACTATTATGTTTTACTTATTTTAGTTCAAATAAAGTAATTGTTACTTATATTTCATAATAGTGCAGCAAGGGAACTTTGAATGTGGTTATTATGTAATGCATTGGATGTGGACCATAACATATGTGAGGATTATAAACTCTTGGGAGCAAATATTATGTGATTTTAAATGTTCTAACTTCTCATTATATATGCATATTTGTTAGTATGAACACTAATATACTCTTACATTTCTCAGCTTTTTGAAGATACAGAGCCACTAAGCACACAAAGTCTTGAACAAATCGGTGAGAATTGGCCACGTACTTTGTACAACTTACAAATCAAAACATGCAATGATTTGTAACTTTCTAACATATGTACATTTTCATTAGATGTAATTAAACAATTTTGATTAGTTTCAATTGCATGTCTTTATATTTCTCTATATATACAAATCAATCTGGTTGATATTTTGGCTTTATTAAATTTATAGCTTTATAAATTTGGGGAAAAAGCACATTTTGTTAAATTTATAAAAAAAATGGCACATTTTAAACCAGTTAAGACATTAATCGGTGTAATATGGAATATATTACACCAATTATGACCGTAACCGGTGTAATATTAAGGCTCAATTGTCCCAACCGGTGTAATATGTGCCCCACACATTACACATATTAAGCCCTCATATCACACTGGTTGGTTATAGTAACCGAAGTAATATGGGGCTACATATAACACCGGTTGCTTAACCGATGTTATTTGTGATTGACATGTTACAACACCCACATCTACATCAGTGAGAGGACTGGTGTAATATGCCTCCTAGAATTGATGTAAAATATCTTTTCTGCACTGGTGAAAACACACTAAAAATAGCATTAAATGATCTATCAATTAAGGCTCAATATTCACCAGGGATAGTCTATCTCAAGATTCAACCCAAAATTTCTCATAATCAACTTATTTTTCAATTTTTAAGAAAATCCAAACAACAAAGATGAAGAAACCAAATTTTGCAAGAATTATGAATATACTAGCCATTAAACGATACTAAAAAGATTATTTATTTTATTTTATTTAAATAGAAGCAAAATGAAACTCAAAAAAATCAAAGAACAACAAAAAAACAAAACAAAAAAACAAATCCTAAACTATAATTCTCTTCCCCCACACTTAAATCATATATTGTCCTCAATGTAAAATCAACAAATAAATGTGTATGATAAAAGTGAGAGATGAAGTACTCCCTCGTCAAACTTGAGGGAATGGAAGAGATAGTCTTATATAATGTAGAGAATCTAATGGATTTTTTAGATATTGGACAGTTTAGGGGTGGCGGTGTTGGAATGTGTCCTAAAGGGTGAGCTAGCGGGTTGGTGTTGATGGAGTGGGAGCAATTAAGTTGATGCTCAGATGGTGGTGAAGATGGTTCATGTTGGGTGGGATGGTGTTAAAGGATCAACTAGACTGTCTAGCTATGGTAGACATGTCAGGAGGTGGTGGTGGTTGCGCAAAAGGGCGTCTAGTGCCTAAAGAGACTTTAATATCTTGCATAATAATGCTTAACATGAAAGTTTTTTGTAAAATAAACAAGATAAAAAAAAAGTAAGATATAAGCATATAAATAAAATAAGATGAAAAAAATATATCATATATTTTAATTTTTTTTAACTATAAATACAGTAATTCTTAAATATGCATCCATTTTTGTCAACTCTATTGATTCACAATCTATTCTTTCTTTAAGAATTTCATATTATTTGCTTTTAATTTAATATACTAATTAAATATTAATTCCTTTGTTTAGTTTAATTAGGTTATCTTTTATTTTTTTAAATTTATTTTATAATAATAGTTAATTTAAAACTATTTAAATATAAAAAAATAGATTTTTCATATTGTTTTAAAACTATTTCTCTCTTTATCTTATAATTCCATCTTATCATTGTATTAATTAATCTTTTTAAGTTCTCCTGTAATATTCCTATAATTTCTCGTATCTAATAATCATAATAGGTATGAAATATTAAAATAAATATATAAACATAATACAAATATATCTACAATTTCATTATTATAATGTTTCAAAATATCCCTCTCATCATAAGACTTGAAACATTTACATAAAATTAAAAACAAAATTTCAAAAGAAAAATAAACATTTTCCATCATCCATCTTCTCACCGAGAAACTTTATCACATGTAACATCATTTGCTCCCGTGTAAAATACACGATCATCACAGATCAAAGAAAAACAACCACAAAACAAAACAAAGGATAAGGTAGGTATCTTTAAAACTTATAAAATAAATATAACTTTAAACATCCACATAAATCCATCATTTCTCATGCATTTCACATAACCATCAAGTGTCTATCAACAATTTCGATATTCATCTTTCTCATGTCAGACTTCTACTGACTCATAACACATAGACAATTGACTCTACTTCCGGAAGACTCGTGCGTTGAGTTAGACTCAAAGATCTGCACCTGTCATACTACATCACTGTGAAATCCACACAATTATGCGCATAAATAATCTAAATATGATTTCTCTCCTAGTATGACAGGGTTAACTTGTTAAAATGGATGGCTTTAAACTAAAGGGGGTGAATTGTTTAAAATGGGTTTTCGCAAACTTTTAAAACAAGAATGAAATTATCTCAAGAAAAAATTGATAAGAAATTCAGTTTGCTAAAACAACAATCAAAAACAGCAGTACCAGAAAAACAATCGGTTGTTTCACAGAAACAATCGGTTGTTTATGCCAGCAAACAACAAACAAAACTTAATTTAAAGAGTTAGGGATAGACAAATTGCACACAGATGTTTATACTGGTTCACTCCAAATCCAGAGCTACATCCAGTCTTCTCAGAAAACCTCTGAGGAAATCCACTAAGCAATCACACCTTGATCACTTACACTACAACCAAGAAAGTGACCTTGAACACCTCAAGACACACACTCTTCTTGGCCAACACACCAACACTAAGATTGTTGATCTTGATCCCCTCAAGAACACACAGCCAATCTCAGCAAACACAGAAATGAAACTTGTTCAACAGAGTACAAGGATTACACTTGTTACAGAAGATAATCTGAAATCAATACAAGCAGAATCCTATTCCACACACTTTGATCAATCACAAACTCTAAGCAATCTCAGCTCTTTGAAAAACTCTTATTCAAAAACTTGTTACTCAAATCTGTTTTTCTGAATATATTCAAAGACGTTGTTTGTTATCAAATCTTAACAAACTCTTTTAATTGTTTTTAATGATTGGTCAAAGCATTTAAAGACTGGAGCGTAAGCAGTTAAAACATTTAAAGCTCAGTCAAAGATAAAACAGTTTTTCTGTTATGGTCCCAAAACAAACAATCGGTTGTTTCCTCGAATCAATCGGTTGTTTTGATTTTAACAGCTCTACCATTTGAAAAACAGTTTTCAATCTTTTCTCAAAACATCTAAGTATAAACATTCGGTTGTTTCGACAAAACAATCGGTTGTTTTAACTTAGTTTGAAAAACATTTTTGTTTCACAAAGATTGAGAATGCCTATGCTTTAGATTTAATCAAGGGGTGGATTACAACACTCAAACTACCCCATAAGTAAACTAAAACAGCACAGCAACAGCAAGCACAGCCAAGGCTTCAACATCCTTCAAAGGGTTTGGATTCTTCAAAGCTTGAACACCACTTGGTTCAACATAACTCATATAGAAGACCAAGTTAGTTATCTTTCAAACAACTTACCTATTCATATGAACCTCCTTCGACTCTCACCACCTGAATAACTTCATTTATATGATTCCATTATCTCAGTAGAGTCAGGATATCTCCCGCTAGACGAATCCCTAGTCAATGCACATCTTAAACAATCTTAACACTGTATTTTCTTTCATAAAAATACTATGTCTTGATTAAAATTCATACTCTGAACCTCACAAAAATCTAACATCAAAGAATCAAATCATACAAAATTTTAGAATTTCCAAAACATACCACAATTCATCTACTAATCATATAAATGTCTAATTAAAGAGATTTTCAATTAAATATACATGAAATAAAAGTCTATATAATTTATAAATATACAGAAAGAAATAAACCAACCTTTTAAAAACAAATATATATAGAATACAAATTTCATATTTATTTATTATTTTTTTAAGAGAGTCTAGCTTGAGCTAGAATTTGCTAGCTTGAGCTAAAATCAATCCGAGAGTATCCAGAATTTTAGCTTGAGCTAGAATTTTCTAGCTTGAGCTAAACTCCACCCGAGAGCATCCAGAATTTTAGCTTGAGCTGGAATTTGCTAGCTTGAGTTGAACTCAACCCGAGAGCACCCAGAATTTTAGCTTGAGCTAGAATTTGTTAGCTTGAGCTAAACTCAACCCGAGAGCACCTAGAATTTTAGCTTGAGCTAAAACTATCTAGCATGAGTGAAATATGCAAAAAAATTCTGCATAACTTGATATACCTATTAGATTATAAATCAACATCTCATTTAATTCATAAATTTATAAATCTACACATTACATTGACATTTCCTGTTCAGCATGATATAATCACTCTTATTGAATCATTGAGCTATTATGTCCATCTATACATACATACATACATACATATATATATATATACATATATATATATATGATTTCTAATTCCAAAACCATTTGAAATCAAACAACCAATTCTCAATCACAACACTTTCAATTTCAATCAAACTACAATCTACTCAAAACAAGAAATCTTGCAACAAAATTTGGAATTGGTGACCTTGTCACTCACATTCAAATCTTCTAACCTAGGGTTCTATTAAAAATTTTAAACTAGTTTCCCTTACCTGAACTTTAGCAGATGCTCACTAAGAGCTCCAAATTCACCAAAAGCTTAAGGATACCCTAACCTGCACCAGAGAGTCCCGATCACAAATCTAACTATATCATTAGGACCCTCAACTAACAAAGACTAATTCTGAAGATAAAAACCTCACATACAAACTTAAACTAAAAGGACCTAACTAGATCAAAACTAACTCAAAGGAAAAGGAGTCAAGAATGAACTTACTCTATCTAACGTTGATCTGAAGAGCGAGGAGGTCGGAATTTTAGAGAGAAAGCAAAGGAAAGAAAAAGGAATTTTAAAGAGATAATGGTTCTTTTTAAATGAAACCTGAATAACTAAATTTCTATTTATATAGCCTTTTCACTTTAATAATTAAATATTCAGGTGTCATTTTAATTGTACAATTTCTACTTTAAGACTATTTTCTCGGTCCTTACATTTCAATGAAATAAAATTAATCATAACAAAAATAGGTAGTTGTGTTTTTAAACTATAAGTCATTTTGAAAAACAATATTAATAACAAGAAATAATTATGTTAATGGAATAAATAAAATTATATCTTAAAAAATACATATTGTACTATACTATCAGGATTCAATAATTCTTTACATTGATATTATATTTTACATTATTAAATAAAAATTCGTCCATTGCTCACCAACTAGTTATATATTACTTTTCTAATTTCTGTAAGTTCTTGGCACTTACAAATTAAAAAAATAAAAGTAATTACGAGTTATTAAAGCACGGGACTCTTTTGATACTATAGATCTAACTTAAAATACTCGTTTAAATCACGTAAACTAATTATTACATTATTTTATCTTTTTTTATTAAAAATTGATGTCTCAACCCTTTCTTGTTTTAAAGCTTCTTTCATAAGATCATATTTATAATAATTTATATTAATTTTAAAATTTTAATATGTTTCTTTCATATAAATTAAAATGTATATATATATATATATTAAATATATTAAAAAGTAAATTATTTAATATTTTTCATTCCTATTCACTTTTTTTTATAAAATTGGAGATAAGCAATCAATGCTATATATTTTCTTTATGCGCAATGAATGAAAAAATTAAATGCAATATATTTTCTTGTTTTAAAGCTTCTTTCATAAGATTATGTTTATAATAACTTATATTAATTTAAAATTATAATATATTTGTTTCATATAAATTATTTATCTGTTTAAATGAAGATTTCCATTTTTCTTATCTTAAATTTAAATATCTCAATTAATATTTCAAATTTAAATAAAAATATATAAAAATTAATAAATATATATTAAAAAGACTTAATTGAAACTCACTTTATTTAAAGTTTTATAAAATAGCCACAGGTATATAATAAATTAATCATAGACAACAACATTTATCTACGGTTCCTTGTTCGATACAGAAACTACTCTTAAACCCCTTTGATGCACAATCTTTCTTGCAATTTTCAGTGCAAAGACCGAAGCACAGAAGATCTTCATCGATCATTCCTGTTACTGGTTCTGCTATTGCTCCTCCTCCTACATTCACGTTCAGATCACCATAAAAAATTTATGAACTTTCACCACAAAATTATACCAAATTTCACCATAAAAAAACAAGAAATAATAAGAAAATATCACTTTTCCTCGGATTATATGCCAAATAGTATATTAGAGAATGAAAGTAATTTGGTTTTTTCAATTACCTGATGTAAGAACCAAAACAACACACAAAACACTGAATAGAAAAGGATGACAGAAGCGAGAAGCCATTTCAAGAGAATGATATTTTTCAGTTTGATCTTTTGTTTATGGTGAGATGAATGTTTAGGATTCTACTCATTATATAAAGGCTATTGATGATTATCATTTAATGCGTTATTGAATATAAATTAAAAAATAAACCTTTTGGTCAAAAGAAAATCAAGAAAGTTATTTAATAAATGAATTATTTAATACATTTAAAGTTTAAAATTTAATTTTTAAATTCTTTTGTTTTTATTAATAAACAAGGTTCAGATTTTCAGTTTAAAGAGTGGTTGTTATTTGAGTATTTTATGGAAAGTAGTGAAGAGTGATAAAATGTTCCTTTCTTTCTCATTAATGTCATTAATATTGTAATTAATAATTATTATAACTTCTCCATGATATGCTTCAAAAGATGTTTTTAATTTTGGCAAACATATTTAATTAAAAATTAACAAACAATATTAATGTGTAAAAATATTATAATTTTGTATCAATTATTTGGATATAAATCAATAAATCAATAAATCAATAATGTGAATTTTTTTTAAATTGCATTTAACAAACTTTTTTATATACAAACACCTATTTATCTAGCACCTTCAAAAATATCTATATACTATAAACCCTAAACATTGTTCAAAGCATATAATTATTTACATTATAATCTACACATACACACAAAACAAATATATAAATATATATATATATATATATATATATATATATAAAAGTATTTATACAAGGAGGAAAATAAATAAAGTCTATTCTTTTATTCTTTTCCAAACGTTGTTACTATAATTGTTTCTATATATACATACTTATATACATAGCAATTCACAATGAAAAACAATACATAAGAAAAGGTAAACTATTGAAATAAATTTTCAACCTGAAAAACTATATATAGAATGAGATATTTTAATCAACAAATCGCAATAATTCAATTTCATTCAAATACCAACATACAACAACCATATAAAACACTTATGGATCAATACATCAAGGATATTCAATAAGTGGAATATCAACTAACGCATTATGAAAGATCCATATTAAATATGTCTCCCTTCCCTCCCATCAATCTCTCACCACCTAATATTTTAATCTATATGACTTAGACCATTAGTGAAACAAAAAGATATTTGATACAACATAGGTCACTACAAGAAAAAATGGTTTTAACGGGGGTTTATTTATACATTAACAAGGGTTAAAACCTCCATTAAGTCATTTACTCAGGTTTGCAGTTTTCTCTGCTAAACCATCTCTTGGGAACATGTTCCCCGAGGCATTTTAAACCCACATAAAATACCATGGGTTTAAAAACCTCCGTAAAATACCATTGGTTTCAAAATCTCAGTAAAATATCATAGGTTATAGAACCTCCATAAAATATCATGGGTTTCAAAACCTCTATAAAATACCATGGATTTTAGGACCTCCACAAAATAGCATAGGTTTCAGAACCTTCGTACAATATCATAGGTTTGAAAACTTCTTTCAAATGTCATAGGTTTCAAAACCTTTGTAAAACGCCATAAGTTTCATGATGTGAGTGGATTTAGTAAACACAAACATCGAGTTTTTGGTTTCTCTTTGATTAGGATTTTGATTACAAAATATTGTGAAGACTAAGTGAGGATCACCACTGGACACGAACTTAACCAAGTGGTTAAGTAAGTGTGAAAGTTATCTTCAAATAGAAAAAGGAAAAGAAACACACAATGAACAAATGGAAACGAAAATTACACATTAAAAATAAGAGAGAGTTGAGGAAATTGGAAGTGAAAAGAGATAAGAGGAATGAAAGACTTATGCGGTTGTAGACATCCATGGTGGTTGAAGGATGAAGGATTCATGCCACTTTGGGGAGGAGAGATCCAAGATGAGTGATGAAGGGAGTCGCCACTTGAAGCATTATTTGCGAAGATAGGACTAAGAAGAAAAATAGCTACTCAGAGATTCACTCCAACAAAGTTTCTTTACTTAAATTCTAGTGTCCATTACATGAAGCAAGACACTTTATTTATAGCCTAAGGTGCCATGTGAATTAGAAAAGGGAGGGAAATTCAAATTCAAACTAAGCCTAACTAAGCCCCTAATTTGGTGCCACTAATAGTGGATCTAGGAGAGTAATTTAAGAATGTGCTTAACGTGAGAAGTGTAACTTGGGTGGCACATGGGGGGCTTTTCTAGAAGTTGGGTTTAATTTGGGCCTGGTACAAGCTCAATTTATGTTATTTAAATCCTATCCTACACAAATACAAAGTATAGAAAATAGTTTGTGCTCAAGTCTAATAATTTTTGCTCTGGTCTTGGTAATCCTCTGAGGTATAATAGACTCTGAGTCGCTGACTATGGAATGAGTCTGACCTAGCCCTGAGTCATGTGTTATGCTCCTGGTCGTCCTTTTAGAAGGTTGGGCTAGCTCAGTGGATGCTCTATCACTATGGGTTTCATCATTTTAGAACCTCTGTTAAATACCACATTTTTCAAAACTATAAACATTTATATTTTTACTCATTTATCATTTAAGCATTCATGCATTTTGTCAACCACAATTGTTTACATCTATTGTATTTACTTATCAATGTTTGTTAAAGTACTTTTTCAATAAATAAAACCAAAAATGGATATAACATCCATCAAATAAATGATAATCACAATGGGTGGACGAATGAGACAAAGGGGACTTGGTAATAGCTTAGGCTTTTCGCAGGACCCAAAACAATATCTAGATTTTTCATATTCAAATTTTTAATAATACCCTTAGATGAAATATCTATGTAAAAAAATAGTAAATAAAATTCATGTGTAACTCAAAATTTATTTATTAATTTTAATCCATGTAAATATCCGCAAGATAAACATGAAATTTATTGTATAAGAATCCTTTACAATTTTAAAATCCTCCATCAAAATTATTTTTTTGCCTCAAATATTACCTATTTCAGAATTTGGTCACTTATTAGAGTAGTAGAGGAACTAGGAATCAATCCTATTGGATCAGATTTTCAAGAAGAGTACTCTGATTTACTCTAAAGATTTCTTGTTCTCTATTTTTTCATATGATTTTGTCATCAGTCTTGGTGGAGTCAATTGAGAAAAGTGATACTCTCAACTTGTTTTTATCATATACTGAAATTATGTTATGCTTGGATACCTTAGTTTAGGTCCCTAGATCTTGAAATAATCTTGTTTCTTAGTTTTGAAAGGAAGCTACTTATGTTTTTGGTAAAACCTTAACACAAATAATCTGGATTTTAGAAAGTGTATGGTCACATTTCTTGATGTTCTATGTGAGGTTGTGTGTTGTTGAATATGTTTTTAGTATTTGAGTTTGAAATGAGACTTGTGTAGTTGAATGAATCAAATTTGTTGTGTATTACTGATGGAAGAAGGCCAAGCTCAAGCCCAAGTTCAGGTCCAACAAATAGGTCAATGGCAAGGAAGATCCAAGAGGACTGAGACTCTGCTACTGATGGCAGAGAAACTTTCCTATACATGTTAAGAAATGCCATAAACTTAGTGTAGAGTAGAATTTATTTTCTTGTCAAAAGCATAATAGGAATTTTACTTGTAATTTTTCTAAAATGTAATTAGGATTTTAGCATATAAAAAACAACCTAAGTTAAATTGGGATTTCTAGAAAACTCCTAATTAACCCGAGCCGGTCATTTAAACCTTAAACGAGTCACATTGATCACGCCTTGTCATGCTTGCCTTGTGACATCATTTTAGGCGCCTAGTTTCAAACCTTTTCATTTGAATTTTCCAACCAATTCCCTTGTACAATGGTCGGACCTCTAACCTATATAAAGGGGTGTTTGGCTCATGAATTTTCAAGATTAATGAATAAGTGAATTTCTGCCATGATTGCTAGCCTTCTCACTCTTGTGTCTTGCCTCTCTAGGATAGACACCTTAATCTTCTTGTTAACCTTCTCCGAGTGATATGGCCCAACCAATCACTCTCCCTACCTATCATGAACCTTCAAGGAAACCATAGCTCCATTGGAGCCATCCTTGTCCGCCACTTCCATTGAGCTTCTACAAATTCTATCCAAAATTCAAGAAAGAAATTCGGTCATGAAGGCACCAACCATCAATTACCGCATTTGTGTTATATACTTGATACTTGTATTTGGTGAAATGGTTTCGGATACAACTTTAAAAATGGGTTATGCTCTTGTTGAGGTCGATTATCTAATATTTTCGCTAATGTGCGATAATTATCACTCAAGTGAAATAAATTTGCATTTAAACTTCTTTTCAGACATTCTCGCTCAAGCGAAAACAACTACATAAAGCAACTCTCTCGGCTAAATTTTTGCTTTTGTGCTCAAGCAAGCTCATTCCCACTCAAGCTAAAAAGAAAACTTTTCCTTTTTTATCTCTTCAATGAATTGAATTATGTATGAACACTTTTATAAATATAAAGTGAATATTAGTTTGTACATTAAATTAATTTGTGAAATCCTTAAATGATGTATATAGTATGAAAATCAGGTTATCCAATTGGGATAATTTGTGAACTGTTATTTTGATTATGTATTAAGTATTGAAACCTATGTTGTAGCAGGTATCTTCTTCACACTAATGATTTAAGTCACAAAGACTAGAATATCATGTGATGATGATGAGAAGTTGAGCAGATGTTCTTACACATTATGATATGATTGTTTCTCTCACTCACTCTCTCTCTCTCTCTCTCTCTCTCTCTCTCTCTCTCTCTCTCTCCCTCTCCCTCTCTCTGTGTGTATATATATATATATATTAATCGTAATTCACAATACAAATAATATATAAAAGGGAAACTATTGAAATAAATTTTCAAGCATAAATACATGATATATTGAATGAGATATTTTAATTAAGAAATCACAATAATTCTATTTCATTCTAATACCAACATACAGCAACCATATAAATCACTTAAGGTCTATACATCAAGAATATTCAATAAGTGGAATATCAACTGACGCATTCTGAAAGACTCGTATTAAATACGTCTCACGATAGAATAACTTTTAATCAATCCAAAACTTAGATTAACAAGTTAACCCAAGAATAATGAATCAGGGTAATTTCAATACTACCCAAGTTCTGCACTTGCATATGTCATGATGTGGAAGACCCCCCTCCCCCTCAATCTCTCACCACCTAATATCTTAATCTATATCACTTATACCATTAGTGAAACAAAAAGATCTCTTATACAACATAGGTCACTATAAAAAAAATGGTTTTAACGGGGTTTATCTACATTACCAAGGGTTAAAATCTCCATTAAGTCATTTACACAAGGTTGCAGTTTCCTCTGCTCTCTGGGTAACATGTTCCCCATGGGTTTTTTAAACCGCAGGAAAAGTCTTTCAAAACCCCCATTAAATACCATGGGTTATTTCGCTAAAGTTTTAGAATAAACCTTTGGAACTTAAAAAAGTTTGAAAACATCTTCGTTATTTTCCTGAGGTTTTAGAATAAACTTTTGGAACATAGCGAAGGTTAGAAAAGTCTTCGTTATTTTGATGAGGTTTTAGAATAAACCTTTAGAACTTAAGGAAACTTAAAAACCTTTGTTAATTAAATCCATTCTTGTGGTTATATTAACCTTCATTAAAACTTTTTTTTTCCTATAGTGGTTGTTAATAATTAATACACAAATCACACAATGGTCCACATATAATCCTAAATTTGTGACCTCAAATCATACAAATCTTATCATTCTTAAAACTATTTCAATACATCATTACTGATTAAAACAAAACCCTACAACACAACTCGACAAGCAGATGTCTGAGGACACCACAAACACTTCACACCTAGGATACAAAACAAGACCCCACCAAACCTTAGAAGAGCCTCAACAGAAGAAGAACCAGACATGGACTGGAATATCAATTGTTCTTACTTCTAGTCTTTTTACAAGAGAAGTTTAAGTAAATAAATTGGACTCCCTTCGGGGGTTCAAATAGAAGAATAAGGTAGATGAGGGTGTACATAGTATAATTTGGGTTTGAGCCAAACCCAAATACACCCCATGTGCTGCCATATTCACTCATGTAACCTACCTTCTAGAATCCTTCCATTTGGTGCGGCATTGACCTAGATTAACCTAGTTTCTAAAAACTCCCTTGCCTTGGCCACCTCTTCCTATCACTATTTCCCACCAAGGCACCATTTCCTATAAATAGGGTGCCTTGCCTCTTCTATTGACACATTAAATTTGAATAGTAAGAAAACAATGCTTGAATGTTTGGTGAGTGTTTC
This sequence comes from Phaseolus vulgaris, assembly GCF_000499845.2. Classification (NCBI taxonomy): domain Eukaryota; kingdom Viridiplantae; phylum Streptophyta; class Magnoliopsida; order Fabales; family Fabaceae; genus Phaseolus; species Phaseolus vulgaris. The sequence goes on from NC_023752.2 coordinate 17,595,094, forward strand.
TCCTAAATTTTGGGTGTTATCTTGTGAGAGCAGCCTCCAAGTGACGACTCTTCACCACTTATCTTGGAACTTTCTACCATTCCAAGTGGCGTGTTCCTTTGCTCCATTTTCCATAAGCTTCCTTTTTCTTCATCTTTTCCTTTCTTTAATTACGCCTATTCATTGTTCCATTTACTTATCTTTTCCTCTTTTATAATTCGTTCATTATATTTATCTTTTCCATCTTGTTTTGTTTCTTTTTGGAAATCATCATTTCCACCCCTATATTGTGTTTTTTCTTTTTTTTTCTCTATAGAAAAGAACCTTCACACTTACTTAACCACTTGGTTAGGTTCTTGTCCAGTGGCAATCTTCTTTAAGTTCTCACCATATTCTGCTAATCCAAAAAAGCATAAACAAAAGTGAAACATCTAAAATATGCCAATCTAAAATCAACTGACATCATGTGGTAATTAGAGCATGGTTTAATTATGCTTATTTTTATGAATTGATTTTCTGCTTTAAAATTCCATCACATTTCAATTATGACTTTATCTTCCAACAATCTCAATTTTGCTTTACAATTCAAAACCTTTCAATACAATCTTTAAATTCCTTGTCGTTTACAATTTCGTTTTTTATTCATTAGGCAATTTAAATTCTGCTTTTGAATTTTTTGTGTCATTTTTTTACCTTACCTATTTTGCTTGAGTCTTTTGCTCTTAGTGTTCTAGGAGTCTTAAATCCATTATGCTTATTTTGACTTTAATTGTGAAGAACTAAAAACAATTATTATTTGTTTGAGTACTAGTTGATTTAGTTCCAAACAAAGAATTCAAGTGATCATATGAATTGAATCCCAGTCCATTTGTGAAAATTGAAAGTGAATTAAAAAATATATGCATGCCAAGAATGAGGACATTTTGAATCCATAAAACAAAGACAAAAAGAAATTGAGTGTAATTCACATTTTAAGTTCAAATTGCCAAAAGAGGATTTTATTTGTGTGGCAAATTGTTTTCATATTTGTGGAATTTAATTCTTCTTGCTTTTATAATTTATAAGAAAATTAAAACTTCATAGGTAAAAGACTAAGTAAATGTCTTAGAGTCTTAAACATGATTTTCTTTTTTTTTTCTTGCTTAAAGTTTTTCGTCATCTTCATTCAATTTTGGTTTAGTTTTCTTTCTTTCAACTTTTCTTGCTTGTCTAAAATTTTTCTAAAGTCATGTTGGAGTTCTTGATTGAATGAGTGAAAATAGTTTTGGCCTCTTTCACTTGAAGTCTTGCTACCAAGTTGATGTGAGTTGATTTTAGGATTGCACATTTTATTGGTTGCTTTTTGTTTAATATTTTTGATTTAGCAATTATGATGAGAACCCTAAAAAGATTCCCACTAGACATGAACTTAACCAAGTGATTAAGTAAGTAAGAAGGTTCACTTCAGAAGGGCAAAGAGAAGAGACAATTATAAGGTGACAAATGATGCAGCGAAATTAGAGACAAGGAACAATTAAAGAAGAAGAACAAAGTAAAGAAAAAAAATTATAGATTAGAAGAAGACATGTATGGAATGGAAGGAGGCGTAAATAAAAGATAAAAGAGGAAGGGATGAAGAGATCTTATGGGAAGAAAGGAAGTCACGCCACTTGGAGCAAAGGGACTCCAAGATGAGTGATGCAAGAGCTGCCACTTGAGATATTACCCACCCAAGATAAGACCCAGATAACTTGAGACGCCATTTGAGATATTACCCACCCAAGATAAGACCCAACATGAGAGATCACAAGTCTCACAAAATCACTCTGCAAAGTTTCTTTACTATTCAAAATCAAGTTGTAAATACATGAGACAAGACACCCTATTTATAGGAAGGGGTGCCTTGGTGGGCAAGATGGGTGAAGGGTAGAAATGACAAGGGAGAGAGGTTGCCTAGGGTGTTGACCATGGTCAAACCGCACCTTTAGGCATAGCTTCTAGAAGGTAAGTTAAAAACCCTAATTCTAGGTGACTTGTCTTGAAAAAGTGGGCTTGGTACAAGCCCATTTCGCTAAATACACTCCTTTTTATGCTATGTGAACCTATGTTAGCCTATTTTGCTATTTGGACCCCAAAAGTGAGTCCAAAGTATTTACAAACATGCTTTTGTCTTTTAAGAAGACCAGAAGAAAGAAAAATTCATGTTCTGGTCTATGCCAAGTTCTTCTTCTAGTGAGGTCTGTTTGATATTTGGCGGGGCCTTGACTTGATTACTGAGATAACTGTTCACAATGTGAATTGTCTCTTGAGTCCTTGGTCATCTTCTTGGCTACTTGGATTGTATCACAAGTGTAGACCCTTTGGCAAAATTGAAAACCTTTCTTGAGTGAATTTAACATTTTCCATCCTTTTACTAAAAAATCAAGTGATACAAGTGAGTGAGTGCAATATTTGTTGTTTAAAGCTAATTGCTTGAATTTTCTTGTGCAACATTATGGCTCATTTATCTTCAGGAGAATCTTTCAAACCACCTTCTCCTCAAAAGGCACACCTTTTGGTGGAACTTGAAGAGACCAAAAGGAGCTTGGTTCAAAAGGAAGAGGACATGAGGCAACTTTACTACTTAGATGAAGCCATTTAATAATGTGTCATTAACACCAACCCTGCTGAAGCACCAACCCAAAGAAAATTTCACTTTTATCTTTAAAGACAACCTTGACACTTTCTCTGGAAACTATGTATAAAACACCACTTTGTCGAAGTACTACTTGTCTAACTTGTATTATTTAGCTCTATTTAAAGTCAAATTATGAAACAAGATACCCTAATTCGTGACCCGTTTCATACTCGTTGTGCAACTACCCATTCCATATTATTTCAATTGGGAGATGTCACATTTCTATTCATCAAAATTAGAAAGAAAGTGATCGACATAAAGTCAATTCATCCCCAAAGATTATATCTATGTCCTCCAAAGGAGGATATCTCAAACTCACTTAGAATTTGAGTCTATTGGTAATAACAACCACCTACCATGTATATATATATAAAATACTACACTACATCAAATGTTAGAGTAAAACTATTAGCTAAAAATACCGCTTTAAAACTTACAACCAAACACTTATCATGATTAAATTTTTTCCCTAAAATAAATTTGTGTTTAATATCACCTTCACATAATATAAAAATAACCATCCTAACAAATATATAAAAATAGTATACTCTACTTTTAGAATTAATATAGAAAAGTAGATCATCTTGATTTAGTCATCAGTGTGCACCTGCCCCCTTTATCAAGATTCTTTTCATTTTTAATACTTTCATCTCTATTCATAACAATTACTTTTACTCAACCACAAATACAGTGGGCGAGACTCGAAACCAAGTCCCTTGAGACACCAAAGAAGCTTTAACCACTACACAAGACAAGTTTTTTTGTCATATTATGATTTTTATTATAATTATCATTATTAATATTATTAATATTAATATTATTAATATTAATATTAATATTAATATTATTATATTATTAATATTGTTAATATTATTATATTATTAATATTGTTAATATTATAAAATAGTGTTCATATTATTAATATTATTAAATATTATTAATATTATAAAAATTATTAATACTAGCGGGAACACAGGCACTGACGTGCCTGTGTATCCGCATTTTTTATTTTTGTTTCTTTAGTATTTTTTTATTTTTCAAAAATAATTTTTCTTAATAAAATTAAAATGAGAAGTTAAAGAGTATACAATTAAATAGTAGTGTGTATCTGCATTTTCTATTTCTCTTTCTTTAGTATTTTTTTTATTCTTCAAAAACAATTTCTCTTAATAACATTAAAATGAGAAGTTAAAAAGTATACTGTTAAAGAGTAGGTTAATAAAATAGTGGAGAGCGGTAATTAAAAATTGCATATGGCAAAGAGAATGAATGAATTTATTTATTTACGTGAAAGTGAAAAGGAAAGAGAAATCCACTCTCTCCACTCTCTATTTAAATAATAACAAATAAAATAAATTTTAAAATTATTTTATTAATTTTTGAAATTATAAAATGTCGAAATAACCAAAATAAATTAATACAATAAATTATTAAGTAAGGATAAAATGGAAAAAAAAATTAAGAGCACTTAAGAGGGGAATAAGAAATGACACAATGACCATAATACAATAATAAAATTAAATATTAATATAAGGATAAAATAGGAAAAAAAATTAAGAGCAGTTAAGAGGGGAATCCCCTTTATAGATAGATAGATATAGATTATTAAATATTATTAATATTATGAACATTATAAATATTTTTAATATTATCAATACTATTAATATTATTATTTATTTATTTATTTATTTAATTAAATTTTAAATAATTCATATACGGATCTGTATGTAACAATTTTGTTTTAATTAAATTTTTAATAAATTACATACGAATATAATCCGTATGTAACATTTTTAGTTATTTTTTAATTAAATTTGAAATAAGTTACATGCGTTACATATGGATAAAATTCGCAAGTAACACTTTTTGTTATTTTTAATTAAATTTGAAATATAATAATTTTTTTTAATTAAATTTTTAATATAGTACACATGTAACACCCCGCAAATACATCTAACTATTTAAATACATGTTCTACATATTTTTATACAAACTTAGAGTTTTGTAAAATATTTCTATTACAAGATTATGACTTATAGAAATACAAGTATTTACATATCCATAGCTCAAAATAAAACTCTGAAACCTTTAAGGTTCTCCTGCACCTGTATGGTCCTTTGCTCGTGTACATAGTACAGTCATCACAGTTCAAACACAACATGAAAAGCAAGGGTAAGCTAGTGAAAATAAAATTTTATAATATAAGCAATTAAATTAAAAGAGAAAATCAGATTACATGGTCAATTTCTCAATTATTCAATTTTCTTCAAATTCCAACATAAAAACAATCACATAGATCTCACATGGATCCACACATTCAGAATATTCAACAAACCACGACTTCTGGAAGACTCATATTAAGTAAGTCCTACCAGAGACTAACACCTGATCGAAAGATTACCAGTGAATCCAACAGAAAGGATCAGTGTAAGTTCAATACAACCCAAGTCGTTCATCTCATATGTCACGGTGTGCATGAACTCCCCCATCAGCTTCTCACCACCTGATATCTTAGTCTATGTGACTTAGATCATCAGTGAAGCTCGGAGATCTTTGTTACCACATAAGCATCAATACTTAATACACAACAAACATCAGTCCATACAATATCCCAAATGTATGAATTCAATTCCACACCATTTCATCATACAATATCATTCCAAACACGATCCACAACATTCAAAAGCGTAATTAAAATAAAAAAAACAACACTTAAATATTAAACCATCAAAATCTAATACTTTTACAAATTTAAATAATATATAAACAAACAACACAATATATAAACACACAACATCCCTGAAAGAGAAATTGAATATTGGGACCACGTCCCTTCCGCTCAGATCTTCTATCCTAGGATGCTATTTAAAATTAAATTTAGCTTCTTTTACCTTAATTGTTTGTTTTCCAAGCAACTTCTAGAATTTTATTCCTCACGGTCTGGATAAGCTTCAAGATTTATGGGCCTAATGCAAGCTATCCAAACAGAACCAAAATTCAGTATATAGTAGAATAAGTTAAGAAGATTAAACTTCTCAACTGACTCCACCAAGATTGATGACTAAATCCTAAGGAAAAATAGAGAACAAAGGATCTTTAGAGTAAAAATGAACTTACTCTGTTTCAAAATCTGATCGCCAAGTCGTAGGCGTCGCCAAGTGTAGGCGTCGCCAGGTTGAGGTGTTGCCAGGATAAGGCGTCGCTAGGTTAAGGCGTTACCGGGATGAGACATCAACGATGTCAACCCCCGATACCCATTGGTAGGAAAGACCGTGGAGGGGGCGACACCACGAGAGGCCTCAGTAACTCAGAACAGTAATAAAGAAAAGAGACAGGTGGCTCCAAGGCCATAGTTCTAGTACCAGTGAGGAGTAACCTGACTTGTGAAGTACCCACGCCACCGCTGCGAGACCCCTGGGACAGATACGACCCATGAGAGGGCCACGCCCAGGGGATAACCACGTGCATGGTACGAGAGAAAGGTAGATACACTCCCAAGGCGAGTGACTAGAGGTTGGGGCGCATGAGTTGGCACCCAGAAACTCACCCCTCGCACCAGATGCACTCCGAGAAGGAGGACTTGCAAGATGGATTATCCCAAAGTTGGGTTACGACGCTGTAAGCCCCTCCACGAAGAGTAACGATCAAGTCAGAAGAATACGTGGCAGTAAGCACTAAAACATCAATGTTTTCCTGAAAGTTCGCTAAGGTACGCATTAATTTAGTTTACATTTGGAACGCTTTGAAGCACTTTATATGCTTTAAATGCTTTAAACGTTTTAGACGCGTTGAACGTTTTTATACGCCTTAAATGCGCTTTAGGACGCTTTAAAAGCTTTAGACGTTTAAAAGGGGCTTTAGACGTTTGAGACGGAAGTTTACAGACACCCTAGTTGTTTGGCTCGCGCACCCACTGTACGCACAGGCAATTAGGGCAGCATTCAGTACTCAGTTATTAGACCACCTTCAGAGCATTCATTTAGAGTGTTCCGATACGGAGGTGTGTCACTTTGATGTTTCTCGCCAGCTGACTTGATCGTCGGAGTGCAAACGGTCGCGAGGGCGCCCCTTTGTTCACTTCTTTTCAGGTACACACAGACGGTGCAGAACGAAGGTGCCCAAGCTCGCGAGGATAAGCCACGCGCAAAGACGTCCCTGGTCAATCGGCGGGAACATTTGGCGCCCACCGTGGGGCCGATTTAATTCATCAGTCTCATCACAAGTACAGTTCATCAGTGCCAGTTCTCAAGGTACTTTCTCTAAGATTTCTCTAAGACCCACCATTTGTCGCGAACTTGGAGAAGTTGCACCAAGTCCTCTGGGTTCAGTCATTTCCCTTGAAGTTGCACGACAGTCAGGAAGGTTTCGAGAAACTACAAAGGATGAGACCCGCAAGGCAAGGTTCAACACGTGTTGGGAGTGAAGACCTGACCATGCAGCAAGTCATGGACATGATGTAGGGATTGCAGGAGGCAATGGCAGCATCGAGGGTATGCAGGCGAATCTCAAGGCATCTCAGGCGAGAAACGATGAGCTGTGTCGCACGAATGAGGAGCTCCACCGCGCAAATGAGGAGTTGCGTCGTAGATGGCGCAACAATTCAGGGCAACGCGACATAAATGAGCTTGAGCAGTTTACTCCACCAAGGGGGTTTTCCGCGCCGCTCTCACAGCCAAATTTGAAGACAAAGACGAAGAGGGGCGTGGTCATGGTGGTCGAACGGCCACCCATTTCAGACACCCCGATGGAGGTAGAGCCTTTGGAGGAGGCGACACCCGTGGAGTCGACGTCTGTTGATGCCACACCCGCAGGGGCGACGCCTAGAGAAGATTGGTGCACAGAGGAAAGATGCGGCGATGCCTCGCCGATGGAAGAGGTATCCGAGGGGGGCTCGCCCATGGATAAAGTAGCGGAGGAGGTTTCGTTCGGAGAAGCCAACGAGGCAACGGCTAGGAGAGAAGGTAGCGGAGACCAACCAGAGGGCAACGTGGTGGAGAGACAGATTGGCGGCAGGATATTCAAGCTAGGGCGCTTGCTGAGCCAGGAGAAACAGGATGAAGTGGCAGCTGTGATTGTGCGCCACCTAGATGCGTTCGCATGGTCCGCCTCAGACATGTCAGGCATCGACCCAGAATTTTTGTACCACCGCCTCACCATGGACGCCAAGGTTCGTCCCATACGACAAAGGAGGAGGAAATTCAACGAGGAAAGGCGCCTCATAGTAAAGGAGAAAACGCAGAAATTGTTAAGTGCTGGTCACATTAGGGAGATACAATACCCTGAGTGATTGGCCAACGTCGTCCTGGTGAAAAAAGCAAATGGGAAGTGGAGGATGTGCGTCGACTTCACAGATTTGAACAAAGCCTGCCCCAAAGATTCGTATCCGCTACCCAGCATCGATGCGTTGGTGGACGACGCCTCGGGCTGCAAAATGCTGAGTTTCTTGGATGCATTCTCAGGTTACAATCAGATCAAGATGCTTCCAAGGGATGAGAGCAAAACGGCGTTCATGACAGAGACTTTGTCAAGGTTCGTGTCTGCCGGAGGTGAGAAGGGCCACCCCTATTTCCAATGCCTCAAGAGAAACAACCGTTTTGCGTGGACATATGAGTGCGAAACAGCATTCCTCAAGTTAAAGGAGTATTTGGCGACGCCAGCTTTGCAAGCCACAGACAGGCGTCCCCCTTCTTTTGTACTTCGCTGTGACTGAATGGGCCATCAGTTATGTGCTGGTCCAGGAGCAGGATCAAGGGCAAAAGCCCATCTACTTTGTGAGCAAGGCTTTGCAAGGCCCGGAGACGAGATACCAGTCGTTGGAGAAGGCGGCGTTGGCAGTAGTGTTCTCCGCCAGGAGGCTACGCCACTATTTTCATAGTTTCACAGTGGTGGTGATGACGAACCTCCCTATTCAGAAAGTACTTCAGAAGCCAGATGTAGTTGGGAGGATGGTTCGCTGGGCAATGGAGTTTTCAGAGTTTGATATTCAGTACGAACCCAGGGGATCCATCAAGGGACAAGTCTATGCAGATTTCGTCACAGAACGGGGGCGCCCCAGAGCTGGAGTTAGGATCACAGTGGTTGCTCTCAGTGGATGGGTCCTCTAATCAACAGGGGAGTGGCGCGGGAATAGTTTTGGAGGGGCCTAACGGGGTGTTGATCAAGCAGGCCCTACGCTTCGCCTTCAAAGCAAGCAATAACCAAGTTGAATACGAGGCGCTGATAGCTGGGGTGCTCTTGGCCAAAGAGATGGGCGCCCAGAGCCTTGTGGTGAAGAGTGATTCACAGTTGGTCACAGGGCAGGTGACTGGGGAATACCATGCAAAGGACCCGCAGATGGAGGCATACCTGAAGTATGTCCAGGTATTGAAAGGAGCGTTCGTCGCTTTTTAGCTGGTGCATGTCCCAAGAGAACAGAATGCCAGAGCTGACCTGCTTGCCAAGCTGGCCAGCTCAGGCAAGGGGGGAAGGTAGAGGACAGTTATCCAGGAAACGCTCAAAGCGCCGCAAAGGTTTGTGGAAGATAACAGGGTGGATGTTCTTCACATTAGCACAGCAAGGGGAAAGCCAAGGAGCCATCATTCATTGACCCAAGATATGGCAAGGACACCCCGCATTAGCTTATATGCGGTCTCACTCGAGGAAGAAATGCAGGCGCAGGTATGTGCCTTGGAAGAGGGGGACACGTGGATGACGCCTTATAGGCGATATATTGCATATGGGATCCTCCCAGCAGAGCCTGGAGAGGGAAAGAGGATAAAGAAGAATTCTGTAAGATACACTCTCGTGGATGGAGTGCTATTCAAGCATGGGTTCACGCACCCAATTCTAACATGTGTGAGTGGTGACGAGTGTACGAGGATCATGTCGGAACTCCACGAGGGAATTTGTGGAAGTCATGTGGGAGGAAAATCATTAGCTTCGAAGGTGATTCACGCAGGATTTTATTGGCCCTCGATGAGGGAAGATTGTGTAAGATACGCCCAACGATGCACGCAGTGTCAGATGCATGCTGACTGACATAAGGCGCCTCCAGAGGAGTTGAGATCGATTCACAGCCCATGGCCCTTCCACACATGGGGAATCGACATTCTGGGACCTTTCCCCCTGGCAATAAGGCAGATGAAGTACCTGATAGTAGCCATCGAGTACTTCACGAAGTGGATAGAAGCAGAACCGGTGGCCCAGATCACTGCACATAAGGTACAACACTTTGTGTGGAAGAACATTGTGTGTCGCTTCGGGGTGCCAAGGCGTCTCGTTTCAGATAATGACACTCAGTTTGCGAGCCAACAATTGGGGAAGCTGTGTGCAGAGGTAGGAATCAAGCAAGTGTTTGCATCAGTCGAACACCCCCAGACGAATGGGCAGGTAGAATCAGCAAATAGAGTTTTGCTGAGGGGGTTGAAGAGAAGATTAGAGAAAGCCAAAGGAGCGTGGGCAGAAGAAGTGCCAAGGATTGTGTGGGCTTACCACACCACGCCTTAATCCTTCACCATGGAGACACCTTTCAGCTTAGTATACGGGTCAGACGCTATGATCCCAGTAGAGATCCACGAGAATTCTTCGCGTTTCCTAGGTTTTGTGGCAGAAGAATCCAATGAAGAAAGAAAGGTGAACCTAGATCTGTTAGACGAGGTCAGAGAAGAGGCGAGAATAAAGGCTGAGGCCGTGAAGAGAAAAGTGGAGCGTCAGTACAGCTCTAAGGTGAAGCGACGACAATTCCAAGTTGGTGACCTGGTCATGAGGAAGGCCCATCCGTATGAGTTGGAGAATAAGTTGTCTCCCAAGTGGACCGGGCCCTTCAGAGTGACTGAAGCCAAGGGAAATGGTTCGTACAATCTAGAGACTCTAGAAGGAAGCACCATCCCACGCAGTTGGAATGCGACAAATTTAAAGTTTTATTTCAGTTGAATTGTAAAAGGGACGCTCTTTTTCCCTCTCCGGGGTTTTTTAATGAGGTCACTCAAGTAAAAAAAAAAGTTCAAAGCAAACCTTGTCTTAGTCTTTCCCCTCACACGATGTAAGATCAAAGATTAAGAAACAGGGTACAAAGAATCAAGGCATTGTCAGGCGTAGGCGTCGCTAAGATGAGGCACCGCCAAGATGGGGTGTTGCCAAGATAAGGCGTCGCCAAGATGGGGTGTTGCCAAGATAAGGTGTCGCCAAGATGAGGCGTCGCCAAGATGAGGCGTCGCCAAGATGAGGCGCCGCCAAGATGAGGTGTCGCCAGGCTGAGGCGTCGCCCGGTGTAGGCATCGCTAGATAAGGGAGCAGACGTCAAATTCAGAGCAAGTAGCAGGAACGCATGCTCATGCCCAGAGATCAAGACGAAAGGTACGTTCAGTATAAGTTAAAATCCGGGTGCCTAGTCCCTGAGCAGGGGTTAAGGGATTCCTTTAGGACGCCCCTTCCTCAGGTATGAATAACTAGCCCCGGTGTCAGATGTTAGACATAAGTTGAAATCTGGGTGCCTAGTCCCTGAGCAGGGGTTAAGGGATTCCTTCGGGACGCCCCCTCCTCAGGTATGAATAGCTAGCTCCGGTGTCCGATGTTTAGACACCTCGCAAGGAAGTGGCGGGGGGCGTTTCCTTCGAGCGTGGGCATCAGACGGTAAGAAGTTATGGAACGGTGGAGAACCAGGTCACTTGGTGTTTTCAGACACCCTGAGGACGATATGGCGCTGCTGTGGCAGGCCTCTCCTCAGGCATGGGCACCAAGTGCGCAGAGATAAGGGCTAAGTTGCCTTGGTGTTTTAGACACCCCATGGATGATACGGCGCTGTTGTATAGGCCTCTCCATGGGTGTGGGCACCGAAGCACGACTTTTTTCCCAAGTGTTTAGACACACTGAGGACACCCAGAGCAAGTCTCTCCTCGACCGTGGACACCTAGTACAGGTAAGACAAGTCCTCCACGCCCTGGAGCGATGTTGAGGCCATAGCACAGATAAGTCCTCTTCGCCCTCGAGCGACGTTGAGGCCCCAGAGATGAACAGGTAAAGACTTCCCTCGCCCTTGAGCGACGTCGAGGCTAGAAGAGAGATGAGACCCTTTTTTCATCCCAAGCAATGGTGAAGCCAGTAATGCCCTTGGCACCAAGCGCCTCGGGACTCAAGACAGGTAAGTAAAGAGCACATTGAAGATTTTCATAATCTCAGAAGAAAAGGAAAATTCGAGGAGTAAGGAGGAGAAGCATAAAAACACGAGTTATCAAAGACACGAAAAATGCGCGAAGTTAAATCCTCCCTTGCCTTTGGGCAATGACGAGGCAGGCGACGCCTTCATGAGGGAGATTCCTCGTAGAAACGAAGGCCAAGTGAAGTTCTAAATGAAAGATCAGGAGGAGGGTATGTGTTGCGACTAAGAAGGGAAGAGTAAGGAAGAAAGTCACGTGCTACCTAAAGAATTAAAGCCAAAAGCGATGAAGAGGTGTATCGAGGATAACACATTAAATATAGTAAAGAAAACAGAAGCAGATAAAGGCACAAGAAAGGTCGAGAGCAAACAAGAATTTAAAGGCGACGTTCGAATGACATTCGAGTAAATAAAGTTAAGTGTCAGAATTACAGGTAAAGTTCAAAATGTTATAAGTACGAATTTACAAGCAAGACAGAAGGCTTTTGAGGGCAGTTCATTCTCCAAGGTCAAGGGGCACCACCTTCCCCTTGACAATCTGGTTGCCGGGATCGCAGTTTGAGGTATTGATCTCTGGGTTCTCGCATGTGGCTTGGGCCAGAGCCTCATTGAATCCCTCTTCTAATGTGGTGGCGATGTCCTCGAGCAGTTCTCTGTTGGACTTCTCTAACTCTTCAATCTTGGAGTCCTTGGGTGCTAGCAACTTTTCCAAGAATTCCTTCTCCACCTGAAGCTTGTTCACTTCAGCTTGGGATTTGTCATGTTCAACTTGGAGAAGGCTGAGAGCTTCAGTCTTTGCAGCTAGCTCCCCCTCAACCTCGTTCAGCTTCGCCCCAAGGGCCTTGGAGGTCTCAGCCACCTCCGCCTACAGAGGGGCCAGGGAGCCCAAAAGGTTGGCGTGCTTCTGATCAGCCTCACGCAACCTCAGGGTGGTAGCTTCCTCTACCTTCCGGGTCTCCGCTGGGGAGGCTTGGTAAGCGCCTTCCAGCTTCAGCTTTTCTTCCTTCAGGGTGGCCACCTTTCGCTTGAGAGCCTGAAGGGTCTGCATCTCAACGGCTTTGGTTTTCGCTTGTGCGCGCCAATCGAGTGCAACAGCCAGGAAGGCCCCCATGTAGTAGGGCATACCTTCCTTCCTAGCTTCGCCAGAAGAGCTCCCCGGCGACCTCTCGTTGAATCCCCTCATCAGTTGCATGATTGCGGGGGGAATCGTCAAGACCTTAGGGGCGGGAGTTTGTGCAGCAGTTTGTGTTGGTGGGAGTGTGGATTCTGCCCCCTCCTTTTGGCCTATTTGTGGTGGAGGAGATGTGGCACTGGGAGGGTTGTCCCTCAGCGACTCTCCATGTTGCGGGGAGGGAGATCGAGAGGAGATGACCCTGTTGGTCCTCCTCCTCTTGAAGACTTGCCCCTCGCCAGAGTCTTCGTCATCAGAGGGGGCCACAAGGACACCCTTGCCCTTGTCAAGGGGGGTTGGGGTGAGGTTGGCGGCCACAGCCAGGGGGACTACAGCAATTGGTGGGGGTGAGTTAGGTGTTTGAAGGGAATGGGGAGAGTTGGGAGTTTGGGTGGTGTGTGGTGTTGGTGAAGGGGGAAGGTTGGACTCAGTAATGGGCGTGCTGGAGGCGCCAGCCTTCGCAGATGTTGCCTTGGGGCGAGCCCTCAAGGTCTTGGCCAGTGCAATTTGCCTCGAGGAGTTTACGTTTCGAACGCTTTGAAGAACTTTATATGCTTTAAATGCTTTAAACATTTTAAACGCGTTGAACGTTTTTATACGCCTTAAATGCGCTTTAAGACTCTTTAAAAGCTTTAGACGTTTAAAAGGGGCTTTAGACGTTTGAGACGGGGATCAGAGTTTTCAGTTTATAGACACCCTAGTTGTTTGGCTCGCGCACCCACTGTACGCACATGCAATTAAGGCAGCATTCAGTACTCAGTTATTAGACCACCTTCAGAGCATTCATTCAGGGTGCTCCGATACGGAGGTGTCTCACTTTGATGTTTCTCGCCAGCTGACTTGATCGTCAGAGTGCAAACGGCCACGAGGGCGCCCCTTTGTTCACTTCTTTTCAGGTACACACAGACGGTGCAGAACGAAGGTGCCCAAGCTCGTGAGGATAAGCACGCGCAAAGACGTCCCTGGTCAACCGGCGGGAACACTATCCAAGCATTTGAGGATCTAGATGTTCAACTCCTCTCTTTCAAAGATTTTGTCAAGACCAATAAGGTGATTTACTATGTGAGTAAATCTCTTCTGCACATCCAAGATGGTTTCTCCTTTAAGAATCCTAAACATTTCATACTCTTGAATCAAAGCATGCTTCCTTGCCCTTTTCACTTTTGTCGTGCCTTCATGGGTAACTTTAAGGATGTCCCACATCTCCTTTGCAGATCCACATTGAGAGACCCTACAAAATTCATCTAAATTTAAAGCAGAAGTTATAATGTTCTTGGAAATACAATCATATTGAGCCTTTTTATTTTTAATCTCGGTCCATTGGGACCAAGGTTTTTCAATAAAAACATCATCATTTTCAAGCTTAGGTATAAAAGGGCCATTTGTGATAGTATCCCAAATTTCTCTATCAATTGATTTAACAAAAAATTTCATTCTTACTTTCCAAAATTGATAGTTCAGTCCACACAAAAAGGTGACCTGTTTATAGAAGCACCCTCCTAAAAGGGTAGTTTTCAGCAATTTTCAAAAAGGTTTTAGGATTCAAAAATGAGTAACTTTCAAGAAGTCAACTTTTGATGCCAATTGTTAGAATTAGTGACCTAAAAAAGAGGAGGGGGGGGGGGGGTGAATTTCACAAGATTTTAGCAAAGTTTGGAAGTAAAGTGAAAACTTATGAAAAATCAAGCAATTGATTTTTTGTTCAACTGGAAAAAAGTTCAGTTTTAATGTTCTTTACACAAATTCAACCGGTTGTTTATAGTAGCAGAGAAAGAATAATGATTAAAATAGTATAAAAGAGAAGAGATAAAGAGATTCACACAAAGAGGTTTATACTAGTTCACTCTTAACCCAAAGCTACATCCAGTCCTCAGCTAACCACTGAGAATTCACTATGTAATCAACCGTAGATTACAAACACACACCAAGAGTGATGATCTTGAACCCCTCAAGAACACACACCACTTATTGGCAACACCACAATTTTCATAATCCCTTTTCTGAAATTGCCTTACACCAAATGCACAAAATTACATTGTTCAAAAGAAAGGAAATAGAGTACACATGGGCTTCTCAAAGCAGTAGAACAAAAGTATACAAAGACCCAGTCCTATTCCACACACAAGTCATGATCTAAAGGTCTTGATCCATTGAAAATATTTTTGATAAGCTATCTCTCTTAGGTTCTTGAAAAGAATATCAAACAATCTTTATGTACACTTAAGCAAGTGGTTAAAACTATTAGACCATAAATAAAAAATAGTTGGAATAATTTGAAAACAGTTTCAAACTATTAACAAAATTTTGTTATAAAAACAACATATTGAAATAAATTTTCTATTAAGGATTTCATAAAAATAACTAGTTGTTTTATCGAAATAACCGATTGTTTCAGTTTGACAACAAAGACAAAACAAAGCAAAGCATTTCGACAATCAGTTGTTTCGACAATTCAATAGGTTGAAAAACTTGCCTTAGCCTCAATACCTTTGAGTAACAGCTTTTTCAACTGGTTGATTAGGAAACCAACTGACTAAAATTTCTTAGCTTTTAAGAAAACATTTCTTTCAAAAAAGATGAAGAGTTAAGTGAGCTTGGATCAATACAAGGTGTGAATTAACAAGTAAAAAACTACTAGACAACACACACATAGAGGCAGGGTCTTCAAGCTTTCCATATAGATTTGGAGGCATTAAAGCATCTTGTTCAACAATTGTCAAGTATATTAATCTTCTAACCAGAATTCGTGACAGCAATGAGGATATATTAATCTTCTAACATCATGAAGTGTTTCACCATCTTCATCTGCCAGTTTCAAGTTTTTCACCATTGAAATTTTTTCTAGCTTTACACCTTATAATCCTGTGTCTTGTAAAATATCCAATGCATATTTTCTTTGAGACATAAAGATCCATCTTTTGGAACGAGAGAATTTTATGTCCATAAAATATTTCAATTCACTGAGGTCTTTAATAAGAAAATGTTTGAAGATATGACTTTTGAGCATCTTGATTTCATGTAAATCATTTACCTTGAGATTTATTAAAAAGTGAATAATCCGCCTTTGATTGTATGTAACCCGTAGATTTAACAGTAGCTGCAAAACTTGAGAACTAATCTCGTGATGCTTGTTTTAAACCATAAATATATTTGTGAAACCGACATACCAAATTCTCCCTCTATCGACGAAAACCAAAAGGTGGAGTCATATACACCTCTTCTTGTAATGTCCCATGAAGGAATGCGTTGTGCACATCAAGCTGATGGGTATACTAGTTGTGGGAAGCAACAATAGTTAATAAAAAATGAAGAGTGGTGAGCTTGGTTGTATGAGAAAAAGTTTCCTTATAGTCTATACCTTCAACTTGGGTCAAGCCCTTGACGACCAAACAAGCTTTATATCGCTTAATGGTCCCATTAAAATTATACTTGATTTTATATACCCAACTATAGACAATTGGTTTGTGTTGCGGTAGAAGAGAAATAATTTGCCATGTGTTGTTGTGTTCTAGAGCTTGAAGTTCAAGAGACAAGGCTTGACGCCAAAGTGGATCATGGTTAGCTTGCTCGAAAGAATATGGTTCTTTTTGTGCTGTTAAAAGGGCTAAAAAGGCACGGTGATGAGGAGAAAAATGAAAAACAAACAAATGAAAAGAAATAGGATACCTTATACCTTTACTATTGCGTCAAATATTGATTAATGTGGGAAGACATGTCGAAGTCTTTCACTACAAGAAATTATTTATTTACATACTGATTATTACATAAGGATACAAATCCATATGTAAATTAAGTGTTACATACGGATATTTACATACAAATTTAATTTAGTATGTAAATAGACATTACATACGAATTTTTCCATATGTAAACTCAAAATAATTACATACGAACATAATTTGTATGTAATTTTGGCGCCATGAAACGAGAATAGTTACATACGGATCATATCCGTATATACAACATTATATTTTTAATTCAAAAAAACAGAAATTGTTACATACGAATTTTATACGTATATAACATATTACATATTTAATTAAAAAAATGGAAATAATTACATACAAATTTTATCCGTATGTAAGATATTACATATTTAATTTAAGCAACTGAAATATTTACAAACATATTATATCCGTATATAATGTGTTACATTAAAAACACCATAAAATATGTAAGCATTCTTGTTTTCCTTGCATTCATCTTTTCCAAAAAAAAAAAAAAATTCCCCATTCCCTGCATAACACTTTTTCTCAAAAATAATTTCTCCATTCCCTCCACGACATTCCTTTTCTTCACATAAACAATTTTTCCTCTAGAAACCTCTCATTCCTTCCCTTTGGAAATCCTCTCATTTGAAAACATAGACCTAACCCTCTCATTTTCTATCACTTTGTAATCGTCAATTCTTCTCGTAACAACCCTAACCCAACTCTTCTCACTCTCATATCCCACACCATATACATCCACTCCAACACGACGTTGCCATTAGATCTATTGTTGCCATTATTGTGCAAACGCAGTTACCTGCTAGCTTGAATGGCTTTGGGCGATGCCGTAGTCAGAGTTCGAGATTTCTTAAGGTATCAACGATGTTGCTATGGAGAAAGATTCAACCAACACGGATCCTTCTTCCTTCTTGGTGCTTGTGTCGGCTCTTTCAGACCTTTCACCTTTACAGGCTCGCAACGCTCTCAACCTTCACAATTCCCCTCAAGCGCCTCTCTCTAACCAACATTTTCTGGTTTTGAAAGTTTCCTTGACATTTAACTATGCCTACAACTGCATCCTCTACTTTGAAAACATCTTGGAAAACACGATTTCTGATGTGGATCGCATTTGTTTATGTTCGTTTTCTTGTGCCATTGTTTCATCTTATGCTTATCTCTTGTTTCCGTTGTGTAGATATGGGAGCAGAGAAGTTTGAAGAACAATTCACAGTTCAATGGAAAGAAGTTTTCGGTAATGAGATACTTTTACCTCAAATTAGTTCACCAAAATATTAAATAAGAATGTTTAAGATTTTTTTTTGTTCTTATTAATGTGTTTTTGCCTGGTTGATGGTTCGTGTTCTGAGTATTTGGTGTCTTAATATTGACATGGTCTTTACAATGTCTATAATTGACGTATAAGTTTTAATACACCGATGATCCTATTTATTTGTTTGTGTTCTCTTCCAATCTTTTCACTCTGGAAAATATCTTATCCTCTGATTTACTTCTATTCCTTCTTTCCTATTTTTAATTTTCTTGAGAGTTAGTTTTGCAGAGGGACTTGGTAGTTTTATTATATTCATGATCTTATTTATTTGTCTGCTTCTGTTCTTTTCTATTTTCTTTGTTCAGGAAAATATCTTATCCCCTGGTTTACTTTTATTCCTTCTTCCTTTCTTTAATAAAAAATTTTCTTTTATGTAGAACCAAATGTGATATATCTTGGTTTTGCTTTACTAAATAACTGTGACATATACTTTGTGCATATTTTGTGATTATTATTGTCAATATATTTTCTAATTGTTGTTGCAGGGAAATGTGATTTTATGCGGGCTTAGGAATGGGGCAATTGTCACTGCAGATTTTCGTGAGAAAAGAGAAAGGCTTTCTCGTAGGCTTATTACCCATCGGATACCTTACACTTCAGATACTAAAGTTGGAGGTTCTAAAAAGGAATGGTTCAAGGTATTTTTTTTAATGGAAATTAGAATTGAGGAGAGGCTAGAGAAGCAAAAGATTTCAAGAAACTAGAAAAATATAGCATACTAAAGTATTCTAGAGATGTTCAAAATATATAATATAAACCTTGATTTTAAAATTATGCGGTAAAAACTATAAGAAAATCTATTAATAGAGAAAAAGGTGAAAACTAACATTTCCCAATATGTGCCAAATGATGTATGCTTGTTGATACTTTCAAAACTCATTTCCAGACTACTGACATAACGCACAATCAAAGTTTTATGCGTGTCTTTAAACTACTCTTCTCACTATATTAGTAATTGAAAAAATAATCTCATAAATTGTATTTAATATGTAATTTAGAGTTCTTTGTTTAGTAATGCTTACTAGTTGTATAAATATAAAATATGGTCATCTTTATATTCAAATAGGATCTTTTCTTGGATTTTTGAATTCATCTTTATAGACTAGTAGTTTCATGGCACCCAATTTTAACATTATCTCACTATAGCTTAAATGTTTTTATTTGACTATCTTAGGTTTATAGGGAATTGTATTTTTCTCTTTGATATTATTAGCTGAGGAATTTATTTAAAATTTACTGTCTTCACCAGCAAGGAAGCAAAAGCAAACTAATTAGTTGATGTTTGTCATGGTACATTACTTTTAGTTTCATTATATCGTGAACCATATTGGTTCGTGTTACCATTTTAAGTCTCAAACGAGTGGTTTACTCAAATTTGAGCAATTCTATTGATAAAACCTTAAAAAAGAGGAATGATAAATTGAAACTATAAAAATGAGCAGTACTTTCTAGAAAGCTCAATGAATGGATCGGTTAGTAGACTTTCCAAGAAAATTATGTTAAGTTTCATATAATACCTAAATGTTGTAGTAACATCTCATGATTAAGTAGTCACGTGTATATATTTCTCGTTTAAATTGATTATATTTTGATAATGGAAAAACTTCTTCATAAACCTAAAAATTATGTTAAGTTTCGTATAATACCAAAATGTTGCAGCAGCATCTCATGATTAAGTAGTCACGTGTATATATTTCTCGTTTAAATTAATGAAAAATTATTTATATTTCGATTATATTTGGACAAACTTCTTCGTAAACCCTTTTAGGAGAAAAAAAATTCTAAAAAGATAATTAGTTTCTCCATGAATTAAAAACAGTTTATATACAAGTTGAAAGAAAAGGACTCAGAAATCCTAAGAGAACTTCTATAAATTAACTTATGAATAATCTGATTTTAGTTTATAGAGAAACTCATTTTTTTCTTTTTTCTCTCTGAAAAGTTCTCTTGGGGAAATTTGTCCAACCAAATCATTAGTATACACAGACTAAATGTATCAAATTCTGCTTAATTGAATTTTCTTTTTCATGGGAGATTTTGTTCAATTTATCCTCTAGGTCTAGCATCACCTAGATAATATAGTGATTGATATTAACGAAGGTAGTATATGTTACCAGAGCTTACAAGACAATGAGTGAAACTGTTAATTTGTATTATCTTGGTTGGCACCATTTCTTGCAGTTTGCATATCACGAGACAAATTGCTTAATCATAAATGTTATTTTCCTTTTCAGATTAGGCTTTATGACCATCTCTACTTCAAGTCTGGTGAATTGCTTTTTGAAAACTAGTTCTCTGATTCTTCGCTATGTGGTGCTATAAAACATACAGTAGTGAGCACGATAAGCTCTCAGCCTTTCAACCTTCAATTTTATAAATTCTACTATTATATTTTGTTTGTCAATTGGTTGCTTAGGTTGTAGAGTAAAAGAGGAAAACCAATACAAGTGTGACTTCTCCCAGGGTGCATTGCTTGGATCACATGAAGGACTATTTTATACGCGTTGGTGATGAGTGTAATGGTTCTTTGGCTACATAACCTGATGCGCTTAGTGTACTTCCAACAAAATAAGTTTCCTTAGTGTGTAACATTTCATATTTTATATTTCAAATTTTGTAATTATTAGTTTGTTAAGACACTTTGTATTGTATTTGAATTTCGTTTTATTAAATGTTTTCATTTTATATTTGGATATTTAGAATATTTTTAATATAACATTGATAAACTTATATTAAACTTTTTGCATATTTATTGTTACTTATCATAATCTCTTATGGTTTAAAAAATATTTTAAAATCATGATTTTGAATATATGTCAACTTGATAAAGCTGACTTGGAAAAAATTGAAACTGGACATTACATACAAATTTTAATTCTTTTGTAAATACATCAGTCAATTATATATGGTTATTAAAATTTGTATGTAATTACATATGGATATTGCATACGGATAAATCTGTATGTAATTTACATACAGATTTTAAAATTCGTATGTAACAGTTACCTACGATAGTTTTACATACAAATTTTTTTCTGTATGTAACTATGTTTAACATGCGAATTTGGTCTCTTACATACCGATTTGTGCGATATGCACTACAAGAAAAAAAAGTTTTAGTGGAGGTTATTTAGCGGAGGTTAACATAACCTTAGGAATTGATTTAATTAATGGAGGCTTTTTTCTAAAACCTCAACAAAATAACGGAGGTTTTTTAACCTTATTTAAATTCCAAAGGTTTATTATAAAACCTTGGCAAAATGACGGAGGTTTTTTTAACTTTCATTAATTTCCAAAGGTTTATTTTAAAACCTCCGCAAAATAACAGAGGTTTTTTAACCTTAGTTAATTTTCAAAGGTTTACTTTAAACCTCTGCAAAATAGTTGAGGCTTTTTAACCTTTGTTAAGTTTCATTAATTTATTCTAAAATCTCATCAAAATAATGGAAATTTTTTAATTTTCATTAAGTTTGAAATGTTTATTGTAAAACATCAATAAAATATTTTAAATTTTCTCAAATTTCAATAAATAAATATAATTAAAATTTTAAAAAAATTTAATATATTTGATAATTAAATTCTTAAAGTTTTTGAAAGTGTAAGTTTAAACCTATAAATTTTTTTAAAAATATTCTTAATTTTAAATATTTATTTAATTAAAATTAATTAATTTTTATTTATTTTATATAAATATTTTTAATAGAAAAAGAAAAATTATCTTTTTTTTAACTTTTCCAAAGATTTATTTTCAAACCTCAGGAAAATACTCACACTTTTTCCAACTTTTGACTAAAAAGTTCATTCTCATCTTCCACGGTATAGCTACTTCTCATCCTCTACCATAAAGCTTCTCCTCCTCCACCACGACGGACCTGTTTCTCCTCCTCCACCACGCGGATCTGTTTCTCCTCCTCCACCGGACCTGCTTCTGCTACTTCACCACGGTAATTGGTTTCTTCTTCCTCTTCTCAGTACATATTCTCTCTCTCACGCCCCTATACGCTCCACCATTGTTCTTTCCGACGAACGCAACACCACCGTCATCACCATTGATTTTGCTCTTGTTTTCATTATCCTTTCTCTGTTTCCATTGTCGATTTCTTCAGTTGGCATTGATTTTCTGAGTTGCTTATTTGAATCAGTTGAAGCATAATCCCTAAAGCTTGATCGAAATAAAAATGTTGAGGATTTTGTTAAATCTAGGGTCTAGTAACTTCGGAATAGATTGGAGGCTATTTTGGAATAGATTGGAGGTTCTAGTGGCTTGAAAGAGGGGAGTGCAGGGTTATGGTCTAGGGTGTTATGTAGGCTCCTTTTGATGGTCTTTGTTTGATCTATGGTTAGCTATGTGTACAAGGGTTGCTATAGGTTCATAGTTAAATCTGCTCCAGCTCAAAAAAAAAAAAAAAGATCCCAACCATTTGTTTTCATTCACTATTTCTGATCCAGTTTTTCCAGTCATTATGTTTTCACATTTGTTTTCAATTCTGCACTATTTGCTTATTCTGCGCTATGTTTTTAAATAAACATCATAAGTATATGATGATGGTCCTGAAGTTTTGAAAACCTCTAGTAGGTTGCTTATGCTTGCGGTCCATGGATGTACTCCTCCATGAAATAAATTTTAATTTTGTGGAGGAGTTGAAGAAAAAGATTGGTTTAGATTACAACCGTCTGTCCCGGATGTCAATTGTTGAAGAAGGTGCTGTGAAGGTATTCTAGAACAACTTGTCAATGCTTAATCTGGTAAATTTGGTAGGCTACAATTTCTTTCTGCATGTGCTTATCTTTTCCACTCTAAAATATTTTAAGTTATTCAATTTACCTATCAGATAATGTCTAGTGTAATGTATACTATTTTTATAATAAAGCTTAAGGAATGAGTGAAATCCAGTGGTACTGATATTTTGAATTCTGTCATTGCTACGTACAAAATATTTAAATATCCTTTCCAAAAGGCTTCATAATTCTTACCGATTTACACTTTTCTACATTCTTTGATTTGCTTTATTTCTTCTCTAAGAAAACTAGATTAAATTTGAGAAGGATAGTTATTATAAGAAAAAGAAGAAACACAAAGTGAACTTATAAGAACTATTGGTGATGGGATTCAACCATTGACTGTGATGGTGCTTTAGATGAGTATGTAATTATGTGCATTTATATGGAATAAGCTTTTAGGAGAGCTGGTGTTTGTACTTTCTTGATGTTTAACCTAAGCAAGACGGTTATTAAGAGCATTATAATGTCTGCATCCTGCATTAGTTTCTGACACTATAAAATTAATGAATGTAAGTTTCAGTCTCGAAAGATATAGTACCCTGTTTATATCATTAATTGTGTTTTTTTGTATCTTCAATATATGTATTATCTGTCCGTGATTGTTTGCATTGAAACATGTAGTTCTTATAATATAATATAAACGCGTTTGTCATGCGATTTTGTTATTTTTTTTCCTGGTGTTGCATAATCTTATTTTCTTGACTGTTTAGGAGGCAATGTGCATGTTTGTGTATATTCTCCCTATGGTTTTGGCATTTGCTTACATTGTCACATTTGTCTTGTTGGTTTTAATTGAGACTTTGATGGTAACTTGCTACTTATGAAAATTGACATGAATTGGTTCTTTTGAATATGGTTTCTGTAGATGGCTTTTGAATTGTATGGTATGCTTGCTGGTAATGTCAGTCCGATGACTGGAGAGAATGTGAAGCCAGCTTATGGGGGTGAAGAAGAAGCATTTTTAAGGAAAGTTGTCACTCCTATCTACAACGTGATTGCTAAGGTTTTTCTTGCATTGATTACAGTCTACTTGTCCTTTCCTTTTTTGTTTGTGGTCGTCCATCCATATAAACTTATTTCATTTATTTTTCACATTGATGAATAAATTGATATTTCCTTGCTCAAAAGGAAGCTGCACGCAGCAAAAAGGGAAGGTCAAAGCATTCACAGTGGAGGAACTATGATGATTTAAATGAATATTTCTGGTATGAGTTTATGCTTTAATTTTTCTCTGTATTGACTGTCATGCCTGTCAATTTTTTAATTTTTAACAACATACTTGTAGGTCTGCTGATTGTTTTCGATTAGGTTGGCCAATGCGTGCTGATGCTGATTTCTTTTGCCTGCCTTCCGAAAACTCATTTTTTGATAAATCTAATGTAAGTATTGAATATTAATTTCTAATTTTCTCTGCGCATGATAACTATAAGCATGTACTTTTCTCTCAATTTTGTAAAAAGAGATTACTTTGTATAGTCATTAACTTTCATGTTCATTGAAAATAGCTGCAAGGCTTCTTGTTTTATCATTCTGTTTGATTTTTTATATAGGTCTAGATTCTTTTAGATACTTATTGTCATCTTTAGAGATAAAGTAAGAATTCATCGAGAAAGAGAAGTGGAACAGGATATTAATTTAAGTTTTTCTAATTGGGGTGTACTTAATAGTGCTCCCTATTTTTTTTTTTAATTTAAGTTTATCCAAGTATTCAATGTTTTTGATAAGAGTCTTGAAAAGAAAAATAAAAAATAATGAATTGCTGAATCGTGTAATATTTATCAGAGACCATCAATGCTTTCAAGATTCAAAGTCATCTCTGATTCATCACAGGATACAAATTGACTGTTGGCCAAATCATATTAAATAAATCTTTAATTTAAATCAGGAATAATAAGATTCTTATAAGTAATTTTGATTTTCTATGTTAGCATTAGAAAAGAAAGGTGGCGTTGTTTCTACTATTTTATTATTATCTGTTAACTAGGTAGTCAATTACGGAGCTATCATGGAGAATCGTGGGATGCAGTTTTACTTTGAAGACGTGTGAGAGGCAAATGTGTGTTATTCTGTGAATGCTTTTCCATTGCGTCCAGCTGCAGCTGCTTTTCCAGTGAATCATATATCATATATTATCATATAATAAACATACAATGTACTCTAATATTTGAAAACATAGAAAAAAATTAATACATAATTATATATTATATAATAGAGACAAATGTATAACATATAATAATATATAAATGATCCTGCCTGTTGACCAAGACACTGGAGCCTTGCCTCGTCAAATCCGGATCGACTTCTGCGCCGTGTTAGCTTCGGTCCTTCGCCTCGATTCACCTCAAGAACCTGCAAAAGACAGAACGGCGCCGCTGCGGCCGATCACGCTCCAACGCCCAAGTCAGCGCCTGAACCACCAAATACTAAGAGAAAACTCAAGAACTCTCAGGAACCGTGCAAAATTCTCTCTTAGCGTACTCAAGTTCTCGCAAGCGTAAAGAAGTAATCTAAAACGCGCGTGTACCTCAAAGTTCGTTAGAATCTCTTATATACCTGTGCACTTTCTCTCTCCTGACAGTTACACATCTGGACACGTGGCTCGCATCCAGCTGTACACGTGTCACCATCTGGAGCATCCTTGACTTGGGCGCCACTTCTTACTCTTCAGGCTTTTGGCTAAGTTACTTAGGCATGGAACTACTCAGCGCAAAGCTGCCTTTGAGCGTGATCTCTTCTGCGTGGCGAGTACGGGTGCCTTCATACACACCTTCCCTGTGGTCTCGCCGGCCGCCTTCATGATCTACTTCACTTGCTTCATCATGCATGTCCAGGTGAGCTGTTCCCCGACCTCAACCTCTGGCTAGCTAGGAAATGACTATCTGACGACTTTATCCTCTGCTTCGAGAGCCTGGAACAAGCTTCCCTGATCTTTCGGCGATGTCCTTCTTTCGGCGATCTCTAACCATGTGGTCGTCTGGGTTCGCATCCGGCGACTTCATCTCAAACCCGTTGACCGCCGGTTTAGGTATGCTAGAGATCGGAGCACGCCAACTTAATAACTGGGGACTACACGAGCCCCCCGACTTCCTTCCCTTCCGCCAGCCATGAGCCCTGCTTAACACGCCTACATAATAGCTTGCTGCCACGTCATCACTTCCGACTACCTGGACGGTACAATAAATATAAACCATATATATATATATGAATAAAATTGTATTATGTTAATTTTATATTTTCATTTCTTATAACTTTATATTATGTTAGTTTATCATTATGGTTATTCATGTCAGATTTTCTTAAAATTATTTTAGTATATTTTGAAAACTTCGATTTTGATTATATAAGTGGGCCATAAGATTAATATAGTTTTTTTTCATATATTGAATATGAATTTTCTCATAAACCTTATATTTTACGGAGGTTTTGAAATCCATGGTATTTTATGGAGGTTTTGAAACCCATGGTATTTTACGGAGGTTTTGAAACCCATGGTATTTTACGGAGGTTTTGAAACCTGTGGTATTTTACGGAGGTTCTAAAACCTGTGGTATTTTACGGAGGTTTTGAAACCCATGGTATTTTACGGAGGTTCTTAAACCCATGGTATTTTTGAAAGACTTTTCTTGAGGTTTAAAAAAACCCTGGGGAACACATTCCCCAGAGATGGTTTAGCGGGGGAAACTACAACCCTGGGTAAATGACTTAATGGAGGTTTTAACCCTAGATAATGTAAAAATAAACTCTCGTTAAAACCATTTTTTCTTGTAGTGATGTAATATCGACAATAGTTGAATATGACTAGTGGAATGGTGAAGAGGAGGTTCATCGAGGGTCAAAATTGGTGACAAATTGGAGGGTTCTGATGTTGCGAAAGGTGAGAAAGAAGATAAAGTAGGCAATGGAGAATGAGATGAATATCGTACGACTATTTCTGAGGATGAGAATTCTGGAATAGCAACAAGGTGTATGTGATTGAGGATTGTGACGAGGTAAGGGAAGCATGGAATTGGAAGAAAAATCAGGAGAGGATATCGGTTGGATTGGTGTATGGAAGGAAATATTGTAAGGTAGAGGAAAATATGGTGATGAATTTTGAGGAAACTGGAAAGATTTGGAATGAAAAAGGAAAATATTTTCTTTAAAATACACGTCACGGCTGATGAATATTTTTTTGGTTTGTAAATCAAAAAATTTATACCCCTTTTAGCCATGTCGATACCCTATGAAGACACAAATAGGGGCACGAGGGTCAATTTTTTGTTTAGGGTGAACATTGGTCATGTAACATTCACAGCCAAAGACCCGTAAATGTGCAAGAGAAGAGGAGGGTGGTTACATAAGACCTCAAATGGAGATTTGTTGGATACCAATGGTGTTAGAATTCAGTTTGTAAGGTAAACTACAATTAAGACAAATTCCCCTCAGAATTCAAGAGGGACATTTGATTGAAATATGAGAGAACAAGCAACATTCAAAATGTGTCGTTGTTTTCGTTTAACAACTCCATTTTGTTGTGGAGTGTGAATACAAGAATTTTCGATCTCAATTCCTTTATTTTGAAGAGAACTGTGAAGAGGAATTAATTTTGTGCCATTATCCACTCTTATTGTTTGACCATTTGTTTGAAATTGAGTTTTAACGAATTGTAAGAAATTGGTTAATAAAAATTGTCTCTGATTTATGATGCATGAGAAAAATCCATGTGCAACGAGAAAAATTGTCAATAATTGTAAGAAAGTAACACAAACCATAAGTAAGAACGCTGAGAGACATGGAAAATATCCGATTTATTCTTTGATGGATGCATGTAATATAGACCACCACACTATCTACCCGAGCCAATCATCTTCCCTGAAACCAAGTCCTACAAAATAAAAAATTCAGGAAAGAATAGAATGCAACAATTTAGGTCATTTGTGAGTTTGCTGGCTAAAACCAAGTTCAAGTTAAAAGATGGGACACATAGGACATTTTTAAGTGCGAGTTTGGAATTAAAAATAATGGTGTCAGCGTGTGTGACTTGTGTCGTAGCACCATTTTATAAATTGAAACTTGTAATATTGGAAGATTTAGGTTTAGTTAAAAGAGACATATGGGAAACACTGTGATCCATGCTGCCGGTATCAAATATCCAAGAACTTACGCTACTAGAATTAACAGATACAAGAGTTGATGAAATCAAACCTGCAACATTTGTGTATGCGTCAACATTACCAATATTATTTTATTTAATGCATTGATTGCTTGAGCCAATTTTTGAATCTACTCCACGGTGAATCTTTGTACTGCACTAGAAAAAATTGAAGCAGATACTTCCTGAGATTCTGTCATGTTTGTCATGGAGTGACTTCCGCGACAAGAGGGACATTATCCTCGGAATTGTCCCAGTTTGTTATTGTTCCCATTTTTCAACCGACATCTATCTTCCATGTGACCATTTTTTTATCACAAAACATATAGTGAAATTTAAGAGTCTGACATTCATTCATGGTGTGCCCGGATCTGTTACAATGGTCACACATTTTCTGTTTTGAATTGTCTCCTTTTACTGGGATTGCGGCTGCGATTGAAACTTGTCGTTCATTTTTCAATTAGAACCTTCCTCTAATGGAGAATGAAAAATAGGTGGAAAGTCTTAAAAGTAGTAGTTGAGTTGCGAAACCACGAGGACCTTTTAAAAAGTACACCTAAGAATGGAGATAAAAAGAAATAGGATTGGAGGACCCACTTTTCAGTCACATTCTGGTGCCAAATGCTTTAGATGTGATAGACCAGGTGTTATTAAAGCATGTTCTCAACCAATGCTAAATATAACATGCAATAGATCTCAAAGATACGATCATGCAACAAAAGACCATTGTGTTTATAGTTGAGAGACCTAAATTCTATTGGGGTGCAGAGAAGGTTTTGCTTTTGAGTATTTGGAAATGAGGAGAATGAAACCTTCTAATCTCACCCTTAAGACATCTTATTTACACCTATTACCAAAATACAAGAAAATTATATAAAAGAAAATGGTAAGAAAAAAATGGTAATTCCTTAATTTTTTGTGTATTAACATCACTCCATGTATAGGAATATATAGAAGTGTATGGAGACTTTCTCTCCAAACTACAAGCTATATTTTTTTGGATTCTATCATTACCAAGTTAATTGCGTATAATTTGATAATCATTATTTCCTTAATACTCCCCCTCAAGTTGGTAGGTGAAGATCATGAATCCCCAACTTGCGTTGCAGCGTAAAAAAGAATTTTTTAGCCAGTGCTTTCGTAAATATATATGCGAGTTGGTACTGTGTCGATACATACGGAAGACTAATTATCCTGGCTTGTAATTTTTCTCGCACAATATGGCAGTCCATCTCAATGTGTTTTGTGAGTTCATGAAATACTAGGATTGCTGCTATATCCAAGGTCGCTTGATTGTCACAGAAAAATCGAGCTAGCAAGTTACATGGCATCTTTAAGTCCTGCAACAGATATCGCAACCAAACTATCTCCAAACAAGTATTGACCATCGCGCGGTATTCTGCTTTCGCAGATGAGCTCAACATGTTTGTCTGTTTTCTTTACTTCCATAAGATAATAGAAGAACCAAGAAAAATGTAATACTCAGATACTGATCTCCGAGTTGTCTGACAACCTCTTCAGTACGAGTCGCAATAAGCTGTCAATGTCAGATTGTTCTTGGATGGCAATAACAACCCTTGTCCCGGTGATCCTTTGATGTACTTTAGGACTCGAATTGTGACATCCCAATGAGGTTTATGTGGAGCCTGTATATATTGACTTAGAGTCCGAACCGAAAAAAATTAACCGTGAGGTATATAAATCGTCCTACAAGATGCCTGTATTTGACTGGATCCTTTGATAACTCTCCATCGTCCAGTGTGAGTTTTAGATATTTCTCCATAGGAAATTTGTTTGGATGAGCACTTGTGAGTCCCGTATCCTGCAAAATATCAAGTGCATATTTTCTTTGTGACATGTAAACACCATCTTTGGAATAGGAAAATTCAATCCCTGGAAAATATTTTAAGTTTCCAAGATCTTTAATGTGAAATCGTCGTAATAGACAGTCTTTAAGATGCTACATTTCTGTCAGATCATTTCCTGTCAAAAGAATATCGTCCACATAAATCAAAAGGGCAGTAAATGATGAGTTATCTTGTCTCGTGAATAAAGAGTAGTCCGCCTTGAACTGCAGAAATCCTACAAATTTAAGCACATGAGAAAATATTGAAAACCATGTCTGAGATGCTTGTTTGAGACCATAAAAAGATTTGTTGAGTGAACATACAATGTTCTCCCACTGTCACGATGCCTGGGCGGCAAGTCCATGTAAATAATTTCGTGCAATTTGCCATGTAAGAAGGCATTTTGCACGTCCAGCTGGTGAATAAACCAATTTATAGTTGCTGCAATGGTGAGGAGACATCTCAAAGTTGTTAATTTCGTTGTGGGCGAATTTTTTTTGCAATAGTCAACACCTTCAATTTGAGTGTACCCGTTTGTGACAAGGCGCCCTTTATATCTGTCAGTGCTGCCATCCGATTTGTACTTTATTTTATAAACTCATTTGCATCTGATGGGTTTCTACCCAGCGGGTAATGGCGTCAAGGTCCACGTTTGATTTAGCTATAAGAAAGAAAGCTCTTCGTCCATTGCTTTTTTCCAATTTAGATGAAGGACAACTTGAACATAAGTTTGAGGTTCTTTGGTGCTTGTGATGTTAGCAAGATATGCACTATGTGCAGAAGAAAATCGTGAATTAGAAAGAAAATGATGCATAGGATACCTGGTTCCATTCGGTCGATCTTGGGTAGTGGTCTAATGATTGGCTTGGGATCCAGTTACGTAGTCTTGAAGTTAAGAAGGTCGGGTTGATGTGCGACTTTTGATCGTCGAACAGGAAGGTCGGCTCGATAAGGTTTGGTAATGGGTTTTGGACTTCCTTGCGTAGGAGAAGAAGGTTGGTCTAGTGGAGGGTCAAGTGCATTGTGATGAGTAGGAGAAGATGGTGGATCGAGTGAATGTTGAACAGGAGTGGGTAAGTCAATGTCAATAGCGGGAAAAATATCTTGTAATAGAGGTGAGGATTGTGTTCGAGACTATTGGCAGAAAGGGAAAACACTTTCATGGAAGGGGACATCCCGACTTGTAAGCAAAGTGCATTCATCTATATCAAATAGTTTGTATCATTTTTTATTGTGAGGATAACCAATGAAGATGCATTGTCGACCACGCGAATCAAATTTTTGCTTAGGAAAAATAACAGTTGCGTAACAAAGTGGTTGATTATATAACAACTCAAAAGGTGATTTAATTTTTAGTAAAGGTGATGACAAGCGATTAATGATATATGTGGCGGTTAAAATGCATTCCCCCAAAATTCTGATGGTAAATGATGTTAGAATATATGGCCTTAAACGAGAGGGGGGGGGGTGAATTGTTTAAGAGGGATTTTCGCAAACTATGCAGGTATAATGCAAATCAATGCTGAATTACAGAGAAAAGAATCAAGGAAACAAATACCCAAAACTATTTTAAGATGATATCAGAAAAACAATCGGTTGTTTTTGTTGGGTTTAATAGTGCCAAAGTTCAAGAGGGGGGGTGAATTGACCTTTTAAAACTTTCTCGCAGAAACAGTGTTTAACACAATTTTACAGAAAATAAATCGATTTATGTGAAAATGAACAGATTTATTTCAGCACTGTTTTTGTTTGAAAAGCTTTTAATTCAGCAAGGTTAATCACAAGATTATGCAGATAGAATTTCCAGATGCACACACACAGATATCAGATTGAAAAACAGTGTAACACAAAAACAGCAAACCTTAATTCCAATTCGTGTGATTTAGGTTCAGTTAATGGCTTGACAATTAGGGAGACAATCTATTACACACAACCTGTTTTATTAGCCTTTAACAGATTATCAGTGTTCTTATTGAAACCAGACAGTTTTCCAGAAATCAAGAACAATGAATCACAGAACAGCAAGCTTCAACTTTAAGCAATTGTTTAAGGTCCAATTAATAGCTTTAACAATTTCTTGAGCAACCTAACACAGCCAATCTGTTCCAGTGGCTTTTAGCAGATTTTATATGTTCTTATCAGATTCAAACAACTTTTTCAGAAATTAAGAACAGTATGCACAGTGCCCAGAAAGAACAGATTTATTTTCAATTGAACAGATTTATTTCTTTGCTGTTTTATCAATTATGCAGAAACGAAATTGCAGAGAGTGAGAGAGAATGAACACAAGCAGTTATACTGGTTCACTCAACTGAGCTACATCCAGTCTTCACCAAAACCAGGTGGAAATCACTAAAACACAGTACAACCAAGTACAATTCCCACTGTTCTTGAAACCTACAAGAACTTAGGTACTCTTGCTGAAAAAACCTATTTCAGCTCATACACACACACTCTCCAAGAAAACCTATCAAGAAGAGTGTTCAACCAAACTATTACAAGAAATGAGAAGTGAAACAACTACACCTGATTGAGGATACAAAGATTTGCCTTAAACCAGTAGGCAAGATTGCTAGAACAGTAGCAGCACCTCACACCAAGCTTTTGGAACCAAACCAAGAACAAGCACTTTTTGATTTTCGAAATCTTTGAAGAACAAATGCTAATCCTTTGTAAACACTTAACTCTCTGCTGTCAAAACTTGTTTTTGCAAATGTATGAATTGGTGATAAACTCAGAAACAAGTTTGCATTTTATAGAAAACCAACATATAACAGATTTTTGAAAAACAGTTAAAGTTGTTATAAAATGAACAAATTGAAAATAAAATGAACAGATTTATTTTCAAAAGCAGTTAGAGAATTTGTTAAGTGAGGAGACTTAGTCAACCATTCTGGTGTTGAGATAAAACTGAAAATCGTTTAAGCTTGACATGGCACCAGAGACAAAAAGAATCTATTCATTTACAGATGAACAGATTTATTTTTCAAAACGAAAAGAGAGAAAGTTTAACTATTTAAAACTCAGTCGTTTTGAAAAGAAGAAGACTTAGTCAAAATACCTGATGCACAAAATCTAATTTTTACAAGACTTAGCCAAGGCATCAGTGTAAAAATGAATCTGTTTATTTAGAAAAAAACAGATTTATTATTATGCAGTAAACGTGTTTTTGTGTAAAACATGTGAAAAACAGTTTAAGAAAACTTATGCTTGTTCTTATCACATGGCCAGTGGTTATGAGGTGAGTTACTCAGCAAAAAGCCCACTCTTAGACAACCTCTAAGCACTACCTAAGACACACTTAAAGCAAAGCAAAATACAAATGAAATGTACATATAAGTCTTTATCAAACACAATCTTGAAGGGGCAACAACCATCTTCGACAGTTTTGTCGAAACAATCGGTTGTTTTTATCAGCAGTTAATAAAAACAACTTAAAACAGATATATGAGAGATCGGGGAAAGAGAGAATCACACAAACAAATTTATACTGGTTCACTCTTACACCAAGAGCTACATCCAGTCCCCAGAAACCACTGGGTAATCCACTATGTAATCAAAACCAGATTACACATCACACACCAAAATAGTGACCTTGGACCCCTCAAGAAACACACTACCTTTGGTAGACCACACCAAGAATGTTGATCTTGAACACCTCAAGAACACACAACACTCCTTGGCAACACAACTACAGAAATACAGTAATCAAGGAAGAAGATAATAGAATACACCTGGGTATTACAAAGCTTAAAGTTCAGAATTACATCCCAATCCTATTCCACACACTTAAGAATGATCCAAAGCTCTTTCAAATTTTGGAAAAATTGTTTTGATAAGACTCTTTCACTTACTCCAAGATTAGGAGTGTAAAACCACCTTTATATAGACCAACCAAGTGGTCTAAAGCATTTAATAAAGGAGCCAAGTTAGTTAGGATCATTTAAAACATATTAAAACCACTTAACAAAATTTTGTTAAGGTTTTCAGGAAAACAATCAATTGTTTTGTCGAAACAATCGATTGATTTGGTTTGACAGCAATGTCAACCAAGTCAAACAACTTTCAACCTTTTTCAAAAACTACTAAGGTAAAACAACCTGTTGTTTCAAAAAACAACTTGTTGAAATTTTGACAGGTTTTTAGAAAACACATCTTTTTCAAAAGGTTAAAGATTCAAATGAACTTGGATCATCTTAAGGACTGAATTAACAAGTTTCAAACAACTAGACAAGACACACATACCCAACAACAAGGTCTTCAAGCTTTCTTCTTGGATTTGGAAACATCAAAGCATCTTGATCAACAATCTCCCCCTATTTGATGAAGGCAAATCCCTTATTTGTTTGTGTTGTTGTTTTTGAACTTAAAAGGTCTTGCAAAGCAGAATTTGTGCATATACAAAGCAAGTATACCAACAGGATATCAAGGCACACAAAACCAGTTCTGTGCAAAAGCCTTTAAGCAGAAAAACTAGCCAAATTGCCATAGAAACTAGTGCCAAAAAGAGACTTGTGTGCAGCTGAACTATGGTGAATAAGAGCATGGCAACAACACAATTTAAACCATGATAAAACCAGATAACACCAGAGTGTAGCAACAACATTACAACACGTAAAATCACACGATTCTCCCCCTATTTGTCTTCTCAAATAGAATGAAAGAAGGGATAAAAACAAGATTAAGAAAAACCATAATACCAGTATGTGTAGCAGCACCATTGCAACAACAAACCTATGATACCATATCAAAATTGCAGCATAAAGCTATGGTGTATCAGAGTTGTGACAGCAGCAAAATCAAAGTACCATAGACCCCAAAAATTTCAGCAAGGAGACCATAGTTTCTCCCCTTATCTTTTCTTCATCCAGCAGTTCAAGTTGGTCAAATGATTGCTCAAGATGTGGATTTGGTAGAAATATTCTTTCTTCTGTTAAGAGCAAACCTTCCAAAGATATATTCACAAATATTTATCAACCCCATGACCACCAATGTGGTTGCTATTCATCAAAAGATTTGAATTTCAAGGAAAACAAAGAATATATCTCTTTATGATCTAATTCAGAGGCACAAAGAATGCATATTTGACTCATAATGGGTTATGAAAGAAAATAAACAGTTGTAATCATGCATAAGAAATCATAACAGCTTTATTCAAATGTTCCAGAGGTAAAACAATCGATTGTTTTTCTCAGGCAACAAGAAAATGTTATTTTTCAAAGCAAATCATCTTTCAAAGTGATGGGAAATGCATAATGAAATACATTCATACCTTTGCATTACCTCAAGCATGTTTAGAATTTCATTTGGTCTTATGAAGCCAAAAGCATAGGATGAACATATACAACTTAATTTACATAGGATAAACATATACAAGTTACTAAGCCTCTCATACCACACTGCCTTGGAGCTTGCATAAGTCCATACAAGGCCTTTTTCAGCTTGTATACATGGTTAGGATGTTGATGATCTTCAAAGCCCGATGGTTGTTCAACATAGACTTCCTCATTGATAATTCCATTGAGGAAAGCACTCTTATCATCCATTTGAAACAATTTGAATCCACCCAAACAAGCAAAGGCCAACAGCAACCTTACAACTTCTAATCTTGCAACTGGAGCAAAGGTTTCAACATAATCTATGCCTTCTTCTTTATTATAACCTTTAGCCACAAGCCTTGCCTTGTTCCTTGTAATTACTCCAGATTCATCCAGCTTGTTTCTAAAAACTCATTTGCATCCAATGATGTTCTCCACTGAAAGATCCCTTGGAATTCTCCATTCCTTTGGCAGCTCTTCCTGTTGCAGAATTTCAACCGGTTGTTTCGCAGAATCAATCGGTTGTTTTTCTAGACAGGATTCCAACTTCTCCAAGGTGATGTTCTGCTCATCTTCTTTTGCATAAACCTTTGTAGAACTTTGATCACTATGAATGATTTCATCAAACACCACATGGACAGACTCCTCCATAGTTATAAGCCATCAATAACACCAGATCAGACTCTTTATTCTTGAAGTTTGTTTACATAGGTCATGAATTTTGACTTGTCAAGAATATGAGTAAGGTGTATATGCTCTTGAACCATAAGCATTACTTTGATCACTCTTCATCATAGCACCTGTACTTGAAAGGTCTTGTAACACAGATTTGATGCATATACAAAGCAAGTATAGCAGCAAGATAATAAGACACACACAAACCAGTTTTCTGGATATACAACATTAGTAGAAAAACTAGAAAAATTGAAGTAATCAAGTGCTTTCAAGTGTAGAGAAGCAACAACATAATGCATCAGTTTTAAAACTATCTTATACAACCAAATCAAGCATAAACAACTCCCCCTATTTGCTCTCACAAATAGAAAATGATAAGGGTTCTACAAAGCAGAAATCAGAATGATAATATAGTAGACCAGTAGTACAAACAATGTTGACATTTCAAGAATTAGAAAATGATATAGAGCTTTCAAGAAAACAAGTGGATATAATCTTTTATTATCATACTCTGAGTTACACTCAATGTATATTTGTCCAAAAACAAGATTTGAAAAAGAGGAATGGTTTAATCATGCATAAGCAAACTTGGCAGCATTATACAAAGGTGCTAGAGGAAAAACAATCGGTTGTTTCGTAAAAACAATCAGTTGTTTTTCTGTGATAGCAATTTAAGCATTTCACAGATTCAGAATTGACAGGTAAAGATGAATCAGAAGAATAGACTTCATATTCACATTACATAGATGAAAGATAAAGACATCAATCAATATTTTCATACTACAGAATTAAAGAAAAATTCAAGAGAAGAACATAAAAACAAGGAAAGTCTTATCCTTTTGACAATGTAGTTCTTTCAATGAGTCATTGTGTCCATAATCAAGTAACTTCTCTTGGCCTTCAAGAAAACTAGGCTTTGTACTCAACAGTAATTGGAAGTCCAGAAAGAATCTTTTCCCTTAGCAGTCATTCTTCAAGTCCAAAGATGATTCTTGGCTGCCAAATATCCCTACAAGAAAAGATTAAGAAGCAAGATTTGGTCCCCTTATGAATTTGGGTCCTATGATGTTAGTAGGAGTCTTAGGAACCTTAGAAACCTTAGGAACCCATTTTAAAATACCTTTAGGAACAAAAAACCTTCTTACTCTGCAGAATCTAATAGTGTGGCCCCTTTTCATGCAGTAATGACAAATTTCAACCGGTTGTTTTGATAAAACAATAGGTTGTTTTTCAAAGAAACTTGCAAAGGGTTTTGAAACATATTTGTTCTTGCTGTTTAGATTAAACCCCAACCCAGCCTTGCCAAAAAAACATTTTTGAGAAGCAAGAACAGTTTCAAGATTGGACTGGCCTTTGGAAAACTTGTCCATGGTTTTTAAAAGGTAGTGGACTTTCATTTCAAGTGATTCACAATTTTCTCGAAATCTAGAATCACACTTGCAAGAAGAGTTTTTGTAAATCATTTCCAAACTTTCAAAATCTGTTTTTGAATGGTTGAACTCTTCTTCCAAAGTCTTGACTCTATTTTCCAACGAGTTGTTTAAATCTTTCAACCGTTTATTTAAAAGGGCCAACCTATTAGCTTCCTTATGAGTTTCATTAAACGCTTGAAGAAGTTGACTATAATTTTCAGCATTTAAAATAGTACAAGAACTTACACTACTTGCATCATCTTCTTCTTTGGCCATCAATCACAAATTGGCTTCTTTTTTATTTTGCTTTCTTTTCCTTCTTGCTTGACTTGATCCAGATTCTTCTTTTGTCATAAGACAAACCTCCTTTCTGGATTCTGAAGAGAAAGATAAAGCAGAAGATTCTTCTTTGTCCATCAAGGCATTTCTTGGATTCTTGTGATACTCTTCAAGGGTATTCCACATTTCTTTGGCAGAAATACATTATGAATCCTTGAGCAATTCATTAGAATCAAGTGCAAATACAATGATGTTCATAACTACACAATCAAAATGTTCTCTTTCATAAGAAACATTTTCAGATATAGGCATGAGATAGTTATTTGTAATAACATTCTAGATTTTTCTATCTATAGATTCAACAAAGAATTTCATTCTAATGCACCACAGTTCATAGTTCATACCACAGAACAAAGGTGGTTTGTTTAAACAGGCACCTTCCCCAAAAGAAAACTTTTCAGCCATTTAACAAGATTTAGGATCAAAACTTGAATAACTTTCAAGAACCAACCTCTTGATGCCAATTGTTAGAATATATGGCCTTAAACGAGAGGGGGGTGAATTGTTTAAGAGGGATTTTCACAACCTTTGAAGGTATAATAAAAATCAATGTTGAATTACAGAGAAAAAAAATGAAGAAAACAAATACCCAAAACTGTTTTAAGATGATATCAGAAAAACAATCGATTGTTTTGTCGAAACAATCGGTTGTTTTTATTAGCAGTTAATAAAAACAACTTAAAACAAATATATGAGAGATCAGGGAAAGAGAGAATTGCACAAACAAATTTATACTAGTTCACTCTTACACCAAGAGCTACATCCAGTCCCCAGAAACCACTGGGTAATCCACTATGCAATCTTAAACCAGATTACACACGTCACACACCAAAGTAGTGACCTTGAACCCCTCAAGAAACACACCACCTTTGGCAAACCACACCGAGAATGTTGATCTTGAACACCTCAACAACACACAACACACCTTGGCAACACAACTACAGAAATACAGTAATCAAGGAAGAAGAGAATAGAATACACCTGGGTATTACAAAGCTTAAAGTTCAGAATTACAACCCAATCCTATTCCACACACTTAAGAATGATCCAAAGCTCTCTCAAATCTTGGAAAAACTGTTTTGGGAAAACTCTTTCTCTTACTCCAAGATTAGGAGCGTAAAACCACCTTTATATAGACCAACCAAGTGGTCAAAAGCATTTAATAAAGGATCCAAGTTAGTTAGGATAATTTAAAATATTAAAACCACTTCACAAAATTTTGTTAAGGTTTTCAGGAAAACAATCGATTGTTTTGTCGAAACAATCGATTGATTTGCTTTGACAGCAAGGTCAACCAGGTCAGACAGCTTTCAACCTTTCTCAAAAACTACTAAGGTAAAACAACCTGTTGTTTCGAAAAACAACCTGTTGAAATTTTGACAGGTTTTTAGAAAACACATCTTTTCAAAAGGTTAAAGATTCAAATGAACTTGGATCATCTTAAGGACTAAATTAACATGTTTAAAACAACTCGAAAACACACACACACCCAGCAGCAAGGTCTTCAAGATTTCTTCTTGGATTTGGAGACATCAAAGCATCTTGATCAACAAATGGGACTGAAATAGGAGTGCTCGTGTTGTGTCTAAAATGTGTCTATGTTTGCGTTCTTCTACTCCATTTTGTTGAGTAGTGTATGTTAGAATTGTAGGCCTAAAAGAAGACAGGGTGAATTGTTCTTAAAAGTTTTTCGCAAAATTTGAAGGTGTAGAGAAATCCAATGAAGAATCAAAGCCAACGGAATGAAAATGCCCAAGTTACAAAACTGTTTTAGTTGATTTCTAGAAAATGAACTAGTTGGTTCGCGATTCAACCGGTTATTTTTATCATCAGTTAATAATAACAACCTTAAAATGGATATAACAGAGATTAGGGAAAGAGATAATCACACAACCAAATTTACACTGGTTCACTCTTATACCAAGAGCTACATCCAGTCCCTTGAAACCACTGGTAATCCCACTATGCAATCAAAACCAGATTACACACATCACACACCAAAGTAGTGACTTTGAACCCTTCAAGAAACACACTACCTTTGGCAAGCCACACCAAGAATGTTGATCTTCAACACCTCAAGAACACACAACACTCCTTGGCAACACAACTACAGAAATACAGTAATCAAGGAAGAAGAGAATAGAATACACCTACGTATTACAAAGGTTAAAGTTCAGAATTACAACCCAATCCTATTCCACACACTTATGAATGATCCAAAGCTCTTTCAAATCTTGGAAAAACTATTTTGATAAAACTCTTTCTCTTACTCCAAGATTAGGAGCGTAAAACCACCTTTATTTATACCAACCAAGTGGTCAAAAGCATATAATAAAGGATCCAAGTTAGGCAGGATCATTTAAAACATATTAAAACCACTTAACAAAATTTTGTTAAGGTTTTCAGGAAAACAATCGATTGTTTTGTCGAAACAATCGATTGATTTGGTTTGACAGCAAGGTCAACCAAGTCAAACAGCTTTCAACCTTTCTCAAAAACTACTAAGGTAAAACAACCTGTTGTTTCGAAAAACAACCTGTTGAAATTTTGACAGGTTTTTAGAAAACACATATTTTCAAAAGGTTAAATATTCAAATGAACTTGGATCATCTTAAGGACTGAATTAACAAGTTTGAAACAACTAGAAAACACACACACACCCAACAACAAGGTCTTTAAGATTTCTTCTTGGATTTGGAGACATCAAAGCATCTTGATCAACAAATGGGACTGAAATAGAAGTGCTCGTGTTGTGTTTAAAATGTGTCTATGTTTGCGTTCGTCTACTCCATTATGTTGAGTAGTGTATGTTAGAATTGTAGGCCTAAAATAAGAGGGGGTGAATTGTTTTTAAACGTTTTTCGCAAAATTTGAAGGTGTAGAGAAATCCAATGAAGAATCAAAGCCAACGGAATGAAAATGCCCAAGTTACAAAACTGTTTTAGTTGATTTCTAGAAAATCAACTAGTTGGTTTGCGATTCAACCGGTTATTTTTATCAGCAGTTAATAAAAGCAACCTTAAAACGAATATAACAGAGATTAGAGAAAGAGATAATCACACAACCAAATTTACACTGGTTCACTCTTAGACCAAGAGCTACATCCAGTCCCCAGAAACCATTGGGTAATCCAATATGCAATCAAAACCAGATTACTCACATCACACACCAAAGTAGTGACCTTGAACCCCTCAAGAAACACACTACCTTTGGCAAACCACACCAAGAATGTTGATCTTGAACACCTCAAGAACACACAACACTCCTTGGCAACACAACTACAGAAATACAGTAATCAAGGAAGAAGAGAATAGAATACACCTGGGTATTACAAAGCTTAAAGTTCAGAATTACAACCCAATCCTATTCCACACACTTAAGAATGATCCAAAGCTCTCTCAAATCTTGGAAAAACTGTTTTGAGAAAACTCTTTCTCTTACTCCAAGATTAGGAGCGTAAAACCACCTTTATATAGACCAACCAAGTGGTCAAAAGCATTTAATAAAGGATCCAAGTTAGTTAGGATAATTTAAAACATATTAAAACCACTTAACAAAATTTTGTTAAGGTTTTCAGGAAAACAATCGATTGTTTTGTCGAAACAATCGATTGATTTGGTTTGACAGCAAGGTCAACCAAGTCAGACAGCTTTCAACCTTTCTCAAAAACTACTAAGGTAAAACAACCTGTTGAAATTTTGACAGGTTTTTAGAAAACACATCTTTTCTAAAGGTTAAAGGTTCAAATGAACTTGGATCATCTTAAGGACTGAATTAACATGTTTAAAACAACTCGAAAACACACACACACCCAGCAGCAAGGTCTTCAAGATTTCTTCTTGGATTTGGAGACATCAAAGCATCTTGATCAACAAATGGGACTGAAATAGGAGTGCTCGTGTTGTGTTTAAAATGTGTCTATGTTTGCGTTCTTCTACTCCATTTTGTTGAGTAGTGTATGTTAGAATTGTAGGCCTAAAAGAAGAGGGGGTGAATTGTTCTTAAACGTTTTTCGCAAAATTTGAAGGTGTAGAGAAATCCAATGAAGAATCAAAGCCAACGGAATGAAAATGCCCAAGTTACAAAACTGTTTTAGTTGATTTCTAGAAAATGAACTAGTTGGTTCGCGATTCAACCGGTTATTTTTATCAGCAGTTAATAATAACAACCTTAAAACGAATATAACAGAGATTAGGGAAAGAGATAATCACACA
Source organism: Phaseolus vulgaris (assembly GCF_000499845.2). NCBI lineage: Eukaryota > Viridiplantae > Streptophyta > Magnoliopsida > Fabales > Fabaceae > Phaseolus > Phaseolus vulgaris. The sequence continues at coordinate 17,636,791 of NC_023752.2, forward strand.
ACCAAATTTACACTGGTTCACTCTTACACCAAGAGCTACATCCAGTCCCTTGAAACCACTGGGTAATCCACTATGCAATCAAAACCAGATTACACACATCACACACCAAAGTAGTGACCTTGAACCCCTCAAGAAACACACTACCTTTGGCAAACCACACCAAGAATATTGATCTTGAACACCTCAAGAACACACAACACTCCTTGGCAGCAGAACTACAGAAATACAGTAATCAAGGAAGAAGAAAATAGAATACACCTGGGTATTATAAAGTGATCCTGCCGGTTGACCTCGTCACGATCTTCCTCACCAGCTTGACACCACGTGCCCTTCAAGTCCACACCACAGATAGTGTCTCTGAGAACCTGAAAACACAAGATGGCGCCTTTGCGGCCGGTGGCACTCCGACGCTCAAGTCAGTAACAAGAACACCCAAAAACTGAGAGAAAACTATACTCTGAGAACCGTACTGAAGTGCACACAACCCTAGCAAAGAGCCGTAATGAGAAACATACCTCTGTAAATTCTGTTAAGTTTACCTTTATAACTAGGTTTTTTCTCTCTCCAGGCAGTTACGCTTTGGACGTGGCTCGCATCCAACCCTGCACGTGTCGCCATCTGGGCCGGGGTAGCAGGTAGCACCCAGCCCTACACCTGTCATCATCTGGGCTAAGATAACTCAAGCGTCGTTTTTATACTGTATCCAACCCTACACGTGGCATCATCTGGGTTGGAAGCACAGGTAGCATCCAACCCTACACGTGTCGTCATCTAGGTTGAGGTAACTTGAATATTGTCTGTGTGTAGTGGCCAGCCGCGCGACCAAGTCCCCTATTCGAGGAGTAATCTAGCACGTACTACGCTGTGAAACACCACATGACAGGGCGAGTATCGGATGCAACAAAGTGCATCATCTCTGCGATATCGCTTGTCGTGAGTGCCACCCTCCTTATTGCTACACCGTACACGTTCTAGCTAGGGAAGCCTTGCCACTAACGAATGTCCACTCTGGAAGTCCCGTCGCCGATGAGCAAGGTGTTTCCCCCAGCTTACTCGACCTTTGTTCCCCATGCTGGTGCAACAACCATCTTACTAGACTTACTCGCTGGAAACTACTCTTCTGAGCCTCCAACAGTTTTAACTAGGTTTCCTGGAAGATCCGGCGATGTGCCCCCATTGGCGATGTCTGACCACTCGATCTTCCATTGTCTAACACGTCGATGTCATAGAAACCCGGCGACAACCGGCTTTGTTCATTGCAGCACGCCACTTCCATGAGTCGGCGACTATGCTCACTCCTGAACCATTCATCTCTCTCTTGTCCACGTGTTCTGTTGAGCACACCCCACACGGTCACGTGGCAGACACGTCATCACAACCAATGACATGTTCGATACACAAGCCCCCCAGTCTTGAGCTGCGACTTGTTCAGCGAAAAGGCTATTGGGTTAAATTTCCGGCGACCTACGTGGCCTTGCGTGTTGGCGCTCATACTGTTCATCGATTTGACACTTCACCAACCCCTTCGATCGCTCGACACGTGGATCCATCAACGACCATAATTTCGTGTCGTTTGCGCTTCTCGCAACGTTTGAGACTCTTCAAAACTTTTAAACATATCACGCCACTTCACTGTTTCATTATCTTCTTCCTTTCTCCAAACTTTCGAAACACCTCAGCGAACGCTTCGACTCCCTCAATCTCCGTCTTACTGAACGCTTTTCTGATCATCAAAAGGTAATTTTTTTATCACTCCCACTGATATTTGCTGCATTTTAATCGGTTTGCATCATCCATTAACTGTTTGGAGCATACGTTGTGCGATGTTTTCTCTGCTTTGCTTTTTCTTTGCTGCATTTAAGGTTTCTAAACCTTTTCTCTGCAAGCCCCCTTGCTCTTCTATCTCCTTCTCTTCTGTTGAGTCTCTCTGCTTACAAACTCTCATCTCTTCCCCTTTTCATCTTCTTGCAGCTTCTCCGATGGCTTGTCCCAAAGTTACACCAAACCCTCCTCCATCTTCTCGCAACCCTCTGACGAACACCTGTAGGGCAAACCCTTCCTCCTCTCGCGACCCCCCAAGGGATCCTGACGTCCCTTCAAGCCAGGTCGTGAGACCTGCATCTTCTCGACCCAACCAACCGCAGCCAAACCCACCTCACACCAGCGCAGCTGTGAGGCCCCTTCCAAACTACAAGCAACTATACCCTTGGGCCTCTTCAGCCCTGCGGGGTGAGACTTCCTCCATCAACACCGACCGCGACATCCTCCGCCTTAAGAAAGGTGACCAAGCTCACTTTTCTTTCAGCAAGGAACATGATGACAAGGTATATGTGCATCCTTGTCCTCCTGAAGAGCTGATACACAAGCTTCCTCCCAGGCTGCAACAGAACTACCAGCCTCTCGACCATGCCTCGAGGCTCCCCTCGTCATCCAACCTTGCGAGGGTGGTGGTGAGCACCAACCCCTACCTCCTCCTCCAACGTCGGGCCTTCCAACTTCCCTCCAAGAAGCCTTGAAATCTTTCAACGTGCGCCTACACGCCATGGCCGACGAATGCCTTCCTCAAATCGTCGCCGAAGGGCTAAAAGGCTCCTTGGATAAACTTGAGCTCGATTGCCGCATCCATCAGGAGGTGGCAACACCGCGAGAGCCGAAGCCGAGAAGGTCAAATGCGACATGATGATGCAAGGCTTAGAGTTCTGCGGGTCGAAAACGCTCTCAACGAAGAGCTCCGAAGCTTGCGTGAGGACAAGAAAGAACTGCGCAAGAAACTGCACGACAAGCTTCAGGACACCGTTGAGCTGGAGAGCAAAATTGTTCCTATGAGGAAGCGAATCGCAAAGCTGGAGGAGGCCCGAAGGACCGACGCAGATCAAATGTCCAAATTGGAGAAGAGGTCGACCGAACGGGAAACTCTTATGGGCAAAGTTGAACAAGATCGGGATAGGGCAAACAAAGAATTGAGCGAAACGGCTACCGAGCTTGCCCGAGTTCGTGAAGAGAGCAGCGGGTTCAATCAGAAAGTCGACGAGCTTGAGCTTGAAATCACCCGGGTTCGCGGAGAGAACAACGAGCTCCAACTTGAAATCACCCAGGTTCGTGAAGAGAACAACGGGCTCAAGGCGAAGATCGACGAGCTTCAGCTTGAGGCTGCCCAAGTTCTTACTTCCGGCTTCGGAGTAGCTTTGGAGCAGTTCGCCTGTAAATTTCCCGATCTTGACCTATCCGAATTTTCGGTGTACAACGAGGTGGTGGATGGCAAGATCATGCCTCCGACTTAATTGTTGTTTCCATCCGCCACTTCATCTTCACCGCCTTTGGAAATCTTGTATTTAATTTTGACTTATATGTAATAATTTTCATTCCGCTCTGTTTCGATACATATAAATACGCACATGGTTTCGCCTTTATCTGTTGTGTAATCATCTGATATAACTGACTAACTTTGTCTTAAAGAAATCAACTTAGCACCAACTGGTGCTTAATTATGTGAAGATCAACTGAACTGAACAAACTATTAGCTCGTAAAAATAACACTTAATGCAAGATCACTTACTGGGCAGTAGGCTTGGGTCAATCTTAATATCTGAAATATCGTTCGCCTGAACTGCGAAGTGTCATGCACATTTCTGTGTCATCACCTAGAACTCTGCTAGCTTAGTTCTCGCCATGTACCTCTTCTTTTGAGCTTCGACCACAAAGCCATAGGCTTCCACGGAATCTATTTTCCTTTCAACTGCCAAGGCGTCCTCTGCGGAGCTGCCTCATATCTTGAGCTATCAAGTTTGCTCGTTCTGGGGGGGAGGGCTACCTTCAAAGAATTCCCCTCTGCCTTCCCCGAGCCTTTACTCTGAAACAACTTGACCTGGATCATTGTTCCCTCATCTAGGGGCAGAGTTGCCTTTCAGATCCCTTTCTGCCTCCCTAAATTTTAGGACGATGATCCAGGTAGCGAGGTGTCCTTTACGAACCTACCTCAGCCAGCCTGTAACCTCTTCCACCCTCTGCGCCACACCTGAACTCGTTCAGAACGAGAAGGATTTTAACTACCTTCACAACGCCCGCAAGCATGGAGGCTTTAACTGTAAGAAATTATGTAAATTAATTTCTATAAAGTGACTCACATGACTTAGAGTTTGGGCTTTGGGCCCAAATATGATTTAATAATAATAATAGAATAAAGGCCCATTGGTTAATGTGAGAAATATATATATCTGATGATATACCTAATGAAAACCTACATCTGATGGAGATTGGGTACTAAAGGCTATAGGGTTCTGTCTCTGCAAATAATAGTTGTCTCACTGTTAACCATCACGAAAGTGTGAGACAAGAACGGAATTGCAAGAGATAGATTGGGATAAAGGAGATAAAGTAACTGCTCAATTAGGATCACTCATGGATCAAGGTAAGTGCCTGTTCCTTCTTGATTATATGATTGTGTGAGAATCATGATATGATAAGATCTATTTGTGAACATAAATTGTATGTGTTCAATTTACGTTTATTCATGTTTTGACTTACATTAACTGGCCTTACTAGGTCAATATTGATGTTTCATTAAGGGAAAAGGTGTCTTCTATCGACCTTCCTTTCCTGCACTTAAGATCATTAACACCTCTGACCTTTCAGTTTCATCTTGCCTGAACTCACTCGAGGGTGAGAAGGACTTTTCCTTATGCCTCAACTTGCCCAGGGGTTACATCTCCTCATCCCCTAGATGCACTGAGGACTTTCAACTTGCCAATATTTGCTTACGCAAAGAGGTCTTATGGTCTGCTCTTGCCTGTACTCGCTCGGGGTGAGGAGGACTTTTCGATATCTTTCTCGCCTACACTCGCTCGAGGCGAGGAGGTCTTTTTAATCTCTTTCTCGCCTACACTCGCTCGAGGCGAGGAGGTCTTTTTAATCTCTTTCTCGCCTACACCCGCTCGAGGCGAGGAGGTCTTTTTAATCTCTTTCTCGCCTACACTCGCTCGAGGCGAGGAGGTCTTTTCGATCTCTTTCTTGCCTACACTAGCTCGAGGCGAGGAGGTCTTTTCGATCTCTTTCTCGCCTGATGGCGGTCAGAAAGTTTTATACTTGTGCCTCCGATCACTGGGTGGTGATGAGGGTTTAAAACTTCATAGTTTGAAAACTTTGTTCTGGATGCATGCGACTTGGATTCGCCATTGTTTAAAACTACACAGGGGCGATAAAGTCCCTTTGCGAAAACTTAAAAAACGACGAGCATGCAAACTTAATAACTGGGAAACTTCGATAAACTTCGAAACCTTCTTTATTGGGTAGCCTCATTAAAACCCTTCTTTCATGGGTTCCCGATTGCTCGGTGGTATGATATGCCCACACTATGCGGGGAACTTCTTCAGCCCAAGACCCCTTGGCCTTCTCCAACCTCCTCTTTAAGCCTCTCAGCAGAACCCGATTAGCAGACTCCACTTGCCCATTCGTTTGTGGGTGCTCCACAGAAGCAAACACCTGTTGTGTCCCGATGTCCTCGCATAACTTCTTCAACAGGTGACTTGCGAACTGAGTCCCATTATCTGATACTAAATGCTTGGGCACACCAAAACGACACACAATATTCTTCCACACGAAACTCTGGATTTTGTGCGCGGTGATCTGGGCTACTGGTTTTGTAATACGATTTGTAAAGGGGACACTCTTTTTCCCTCTCGGGGGTTTTTTAATGAGGTCACCCAAGTAAAAAGAAAAAATAAGTTTGAGAAAACTTTGTCTTAGTTTTTCTCTTCTCGCTCGAAGTGTAAGACCAAAAGTTAAGGAGATAAAAGACAAAGACTCAAAACAGCGTCAGGCGTCGCCAAGATAAGGCATCGCCAAGACGAGGTGCCGCCAAGGTCAAGCGTCGCCAAGGTTAGGCATCACAAAGATCAGGCGTCGCCAAGAACAGGCGTCGCCAAATGACATGTCGCCAAATAGGGAGATGACATCGGAATTCAAAGCAAGTGGTAAGAGCGCATGCATGTGCCTAGAGGTCAAGATAACAGGTATGTCCAACACGAGGTAAAATCCGGGAGTTTAGTCCCTGGGCAGGGGTTAAAGGATTCCTTCGGGACGCCCCCTTCTCAGGTATGAATAGCTAGCCCCGGTATCAGATGTTCGATAAGGTAAAATCCGGGAGTCTTAGTCCTTGAGAAGGGGTTGAGGGATTCCTTCAGGACGCCCCCTCCTCAAGTATGAATAACTAGCCCCGGTGTTGGACGGGAGCCTTCGACTTGGTGTTTTAGACACCCTGAGGACGATACGTTGCTGCTGTAATAGGCCTCTCCTCAGGCGTGGGCACCAAGCACCAAAGAGATAAGGGACCAGTCGCCTTGGCGTTTGAGACACCCTGTACCGCCCTGGTGGTCGGGTGTGATGACGTGGCATCCTGCTACGGTGTAGGCGTGTTGACAAGGCGCCAGGTTAGCAGATGGGAAGGAAGTCGAGAGGCACGTGTAGTCGCCAGTTGTTAAGCTGGCGTGTTCCGATTTCCAGCTTACCAGAATAGGCGATCGCCAGGTCAAAGATCAAGTCGCCAGATGTAGATTTAGGCGACCTAGTCATTGGAGATCGCCAGAGCGAGCACATCGCCGAAGATGAAGGGGAAGCAGATTATGAAGGCGGCCGGCGAGACCACAGGGAAGGTGTATGAAGGCCCTAACTCGCCAGTTCCAGTAGAGATCGCACTCCTAAGTTAGCTATGCACTGGGCAGTACCATGCATAAGTAACTTAGCCAAAATGAGAGTAGAAGCAGCGCCAAGTCAGGGAGCCTCCAGATGATGGCACGTGTACAGTTGGATACGAGCCACGTGTCCAAGTCTGTAACTGCCAGGAGAGAGGAAGCCACCAGGTATATAAGAGCTCTTAACAAACTTTCTGAGGTACGCACGTTCAGTTCATACACTTTACGCTTGCGAGTGATAGAGCTGATTGTGAGAGAGGATTTGCACGGTTCTTGTTCTTAGTATTTGGTGATACCGTCACTGACTTGAGCGTCGGAGTGCGATCGGCCGCAGCGGCGCCGTGTTGTTTCTTTGCAGGTTCTTGAAGTGGATCCCGGAAAGGAACGGAGGTGAGAAGCGGTGCGCACGTCGATCCTTTGACGAGGCATTCTCCAGCGTTCCGGTCAACAGGCAGGATCATCAGGCGCCCACCGTGGGGCCGTGTAAAACAAGCTCCCATCCACAGCGTGAGTTCTTGGAAGTTTTCGAGGTTTTCCGCGTGGTTGTGTTCTGGTGCAACCGTCGTTCGCAGTTTCTTTGAATTTCGTTCGGTGAGTTTGCGTTTTGTACCGTTTGTGTGGTTTTCGATCGGTGGAGTGAGGTCTTTTGTTGCTTGCGCGCAATCTGTTTGGTGGAAGTTCGAGTTCTTTCGCTTGTTTGGTTGTCCGCGGGGAAACGGTGGTTTTTGGTGAAGTTGTGGTTTTCTTCGAAGGTTTGCGGTGTTCTTGAGTTCTTGCGCAGTTTCTTGAGTTTTCTCCGATTGATCGCTGATTCGATCGTGGTTGAAGTGTTGTTCGCTGCATTCTTGTGGTTCGCTGAAGTTAATGAGAAAAATGAGGAGCAATCGTTCCAGTCCCGTGGCGCCTGTCGCTGCTGAAGGCGACGCCGCCATGACCATGGCGCAGATGGCAGAGATGATGCGCTCGTTGCAGGCAACTGTGGAAGCCTCGCGCGTAGAGCAGGCAAGGATACATGAGGACCTGGTCGCCTCTCGCGCCAGAAACGAGGAGCTCAGCAAGGTGACTGAGGAGCTGCGTCGAGCTCTTCAGGAGCAACAAGGACGTTCTTCTGTTGAAGAGGCGGCGCCGTCTACGCCACCTCGTGTTTTCCCAATGCCTTTTGTTCAGGCGATTACCGACACGCCTATTCCCACGAGCGTGGTTCCGGTTAAGGCTGTCTTTACCGGCGTGGAGGATCCAGAGGCTCATCTGACCACGTTCCACATGCAGATGATGCTGTCGGGAGGGTCAGACGCCGTCTACTGCAAGATGTTCGTGAGTACGCTCCAGGGAACGGCGATGGAGTGGTTTGTGAGCCTGCCTAACGGCCACATAACCAATTTTCAACAGTTCTCGAAAATCTTTGTCGAGCAGTACATTGTGAATAAGGCACCGCCCAGGGTGTCCTATGATCTGTTTGATATAAGGTAGTACCATGGGGAGTCCCTCAGAGACTACCTCAATCGCTTCGGAGCGTAGATGGTCAGATCGCCGGCCAAGGATGAAGAAATGCTGGTCTATGCCTTCAAGAAGGGCGTGCAGCCAGGGCCATTCTGCGAGGCCTTGATCAGGGCTCATCCAGCGACGTTTGCTGAAGTCAGGCGACTTGCGGTGGCCCACATCGCCGACGAGAGTGAAGTCGCCGAGAAGAGAGGTAGCGTGGCTCCCGCCAGGCCACGCACCCAGACCAGGATCCAGCCGCAGAGGGTGATGGAAACGGCGGCGGCGGCCAGAAAAGACCAGAGGACTCGCCATCCTTACGACAGGAGAAACAGGGGAAGAAGCCAAGCGCGCCAACAACCAGCACGCCAGCAACCAGCACGCCGAGAATACAATCGCCCGCCTAAGCACAAATTTGTCATGGGACTAGCGGACCTGATCGCCATCCCTAACATATCTGCTAGGTTGAAGGCGCCTGAGAAGGTGGGCGACAAGGTGCTGGGGTCAAAGTCGGACGCCTGGTGCGAGTTCCACCAATGTTTTGGCCACACCTTGGACTCGTGTTTGTCTTTGGGATATCAGCTCGACGATCTGGTTAAGAGCGGTTTCCTAAACGACTATCTGCTGGATAGAAGGACGGGGGGAGCGTCGAGTTCCCAGCCAGCAGGTGGAGAAGCCCAGCAACACGAGATGCCTATCCACGGGGAGATCCACACCATTGCAGGGGGTTTCTCAGGTGGTGGATGCACCGCATCGCAGAGGAAAAAATATGCGCGATCGGTGATGACGGTGGACATGTTTGAAGATCACTCGCCGGAAGTGGACATTACGTTCACCAAGCAGGATCTTCGGGACGTTGTGCCTTATGACAACGATCCCATAGTTATTTCGTTGGTTACAGCAGGGAGGAAGGTCCACAGAGTTCTGGTGGACCAAGGAAGCTCGGCAGACGTGATGTTCTGGCCGACTTTCACGCAGCTGGAATTGCCCCTTGACCAGCTAAGGCCCTATGGAGGGTGCTTATATGGGTTCGCTGGCGACCAGGTGGAGGTCAGGGGGTACATTGAGCTGAGAACCACGTTTACAGATGAGGCTGGGTCGAGGACGGAGAAAATCAAGTACCTCATCGTAAACGCCCCTTCAGCATATAACATCCTGTTGGGAAGGCCCACTCTTAACAGGATAGGCGCCATTCCGTCGACTCGGCACATGAAGGTGAAGTTGCCGTCCATGGAAGGGGTGGTGATCACGATCAAGTCTGATCAGAAAGAAGCGAAAAGGTACTATGAGAATAGCCTGAAAAACAAAAGATCAGTGAGTTATGTAACAACCACCCCACCTCCCGGTGTGAAGCCCAGACCGCCGGTAACGGAGGAGGCCGCCGGAAGGGATGTAGAGATGGTAGACGCTGAGCTAGGGGAGAGGAATGCTGGCCTGGAAGAGGAAGAGGCGCGGAATCGCCCCGAGGAAGCAAGGGAACAGGGAATCGCCAGGGCGGTGATCGCCAGAGAATCCAGGCCCAAACCTGTTGAGCAGTGGCTCGAGAAGGAGATCGGAGGGAAAATCTTCAAGCTCGGAAGATCTCTGGAGGTCGATCTCCAGGACCAGATCGCCGAGGTGATTGAGCGGCATCTGGACGCGTTTGCTTGGTCCGCTTCGGACATGCCCGGGATCGATCCCGACTTCTTGTGCCATCATCTGGCGATGGACAACATGGTGAGACCGGTGCGACAAAGGAGAAGAAAATTCAATGAGGAGAGGAGGCAGGCGATCAGGGACGAAACGCAGAAACTCCTCGCTGCAGGCCACATCAGGGAAGTCCAGTACCCTGAATGGTTGGCAAATGTCGTACTGGTGAAGAAGAGTAACGGGAAATGGCGCATGTGCGTCGATTTCACCGATCTGAACAAAGCTTGCCCAAAGGATTCGTATCCTTTACCAAGCATTGATGCCCTGGTTGATAGCGCTGCAGGGTGCAAGTTGCTGAGTTTCCTGGATGCCTTCTCGGGCTATAATCAGATCAAGATGCATCCCATGGATGAAGAAAAAACAGCCTTCATGACGGAGAGGTCGTGCTACTGCTATAAGGTGATGCCGTTTGGGCTGAAGAACGCGGGGGCCACGTACCAGAGGTTGATGGATCGAGTACTTGCACCAATGCTGGGAAGGAACGTGCAAGCCTACGTCGATGACATGGTCGTGACCTCGCAGGAGAAAAGCAAGCACGTTGCAGACTTGGAAGAATTGTTCACGACGATCGCCAAGTTCAAGTTAAAGCTCAACCCGGAGAAATGCATTTTCGGCGTGGAGGCTGGAAAGTTTTTGGGTTTTCTCTTGACTGAAAGGGGAATAGAAGCTAACCCAGACAAGTGTGCCGCCATCTTGGCGATGAGAAGCCCGGCTACGGTGAAAGAAGTCCAGCAGCTAACAGGTCGGATGGCAGCCCTTTCTCGCTTCGTGTCAGCTAGCGGAGAAAAGGGGCATCCCTATTTTCATGTCTGCGGCGCAATAACAAGTTCGTTTGGACGAAAGAGTGCGAGGAGGCTTTCGTCAAATTAAAAGAGTATCTGGCGAGCCCGCCGGTTCTGTGCAAACCGCTGGCGGGAATCCCTCTCAGGTTGTATTTCGCTGTGACTGAGAGGGCGGTGAGTGCGGTGCTCGCCCAGGATCAAGATCAGGCTCAGAAGCCTATTTATTTTGTGAGCAAGTTTGCAGGGCCCAGAAACGAGATATCAGGCCCTGGAGAAGGCTGCGCTGGCTGTGGTGTTTCGGCGAGGAGGTTGCGCCACTACTTCCACAGTTTCACAATACTGGTGATGACTGACCTGCCGATCCAGAAGGTCTTGAAGAAACCCGACGTTGCGGGAAGGATGGTGAAGTGGGCAGTGGAGTTGTCAGAGTTTGATATTAATATGAGCCCCGAGGCCCGATCAAGGGGCAATCTTTGCAGATTTGTGGTCGAGCTCTCATCAGAGGCGCGCGGGTTGAAGGAGACGATTTCCGTTGGGTACTTTCGGTGGACGGATCGTCGAACCAGCAGGGCAGCGGTGCTGGAGTCATATTGGAAGGACCCAACGGGGTGCTGATTGAACAATCTTTGAGGTTTGCCTTTAAAGCCAGCAACAATCAAGCAGAGTATGAGGCGCTGATCGCCGGGATTTTGCTGGCCAAGGAGATGGGAGCTAGGGTGCTGATGGCTAAGAGTGATCGCTGCTAGTCACGGGCAAGTAACAGGCGAGTTCCAGGCTAAAGATCCACAAATGGCGGCTTACTTGGCGTATGTGCAGGAATTGAAGAGTTCCTTTGCCTCTTTGAAGTAGACATGTGCCCGAGAGCAGAATGCCCGAGCTGACTTGCTTGCTAAGCTCGCCAGCTCAGGCAAGGGGGGTAGGCAGAGGACGGTGTTCAAGAAACTCTGAAGACGCCGAGGGCATTTGTAGCAGATCACCTGGTCCTTCAGATAAGCAGTCGACGGAGAGAGCAGCGAGAAGCCATAAGTCTTTGACGCAAGAAACTCTGAGATCGCCGAGATTAGAGCATGCGAGGAGAGAAGGTGGACGTGATGCAGGTCTGCGCCGCCCATGAGCCAGACACTTGGATAACACAGTACAACGGTGCTGGCAGATGGCCTCCTCCCGTGGATCCACGGAAGCTAGGAAGGTAAAGAAAAATTCCAGCAAGTAACATTGATTGATGGCGATCTGTACAGGTTTGGGTTCACTCACCCACTCCTGAATGATACACGGTGAGAAGTGCACGAGAATTATGGCAGAGCTCCACGAAGGTATATGTGGAAGCCACGTCGGGGGTCGAGCTCTGGCCGCGAGGACTCTCCGTGCAGGCTACTACTGGCCATCCATGAGGAAGATTGCAAGAAAATGCCCAATGTTGTAAACAATGCCAGCAGCACGCCGATTGGCATAAGGCACCTCCCGAGGAGTTGAAGTCGATCTATAGCCCTTGGCCGTTTCATACTTGGGAATCGACATCCTGGGACCTTTCCCGCTGGCGATCAGGCAAATGAAGTACTTGGTGGTGGCGATTGAGTATTTCACCAAGTGGATTGAAGCAGAACCAGTGGCCCAATCACCGCACACAAGATCGAAGGTTTTGTATGGAAGAACATTGTGTGCCGGTTTGGAGTGCCTAACGCCTGGTGTCAGATAATGGGACGCAGTTTGCAAGCCACCTGTTGAAGAAGCTTTGCGAAGGGGTGGGAATTCAACAAGTGTTTGCATCCGTCGAGCACCCTCAAACAATGGCCAGGTGGAATCAGCTAATCGGGTGTTGTTGAGAGGTTTGAAGAGAAGGCTTGAGAAAGCCAAGGGAAGTTGGGCTGAGGAGGTGCCCCGTATAGTCTGGGCGTACCACACCACCGAGCAGTCAGGAACCCATGAGACCCCGTTAGCTTGGTCTATGGGTGTGACGCCATGATTCCGGTGGAGATCCAGGAGAGCTCGCCGAGATTCCAGAACTTTGTAGAGGAAGACTCGAATGAAGAGAGAAGGCTGAACCTGGATCTGCTGGATGAGGTCAGGGAAGAGCCGAGGCTGAAGGCTGAGGCGGTGAAGAGGAGGATCGAGCGAAGATACAACTCAAAGGTGATGCCAAGGCAGTTCAGAGAAGGCGATCTGGTGATGAGGAAGGCCCACCAGTACGAGATGGAGAATAAACTATCACCCAAGTGGACTGGACCGTTCAGAATAACCGAGGCGCTCGGGAACGGAGCCTACCGCTTAGAAACGCTGGAAGGAGGGGCGATTCCTCGCACCTGGAACGCCACACACCTGAAGTTGTACTATAGTTAAGAGCTTTGTAAGTGAAGATAAACACAATGTTATATTACAATGTCTCTGTTAAAACAGTTTGAAGGGGGCACTCTTTTTTCCCTAAGGAGGGTTTTTAATGAGGCCACCCAATAAAAGAAGAGTTTTCGAAGTATAAGGTGTTTTCAGATTGCATGTGTGCTATTTTCAAAAGTTTTGAAGAAAGACCTTGTCATTTGTACATGATTTAAGGCAAGAAAAGATATATCGCGTGCTTTCTAAAAGGTTTTAAGTCCTCATCGTTTTTCGGCGATTAGAGGCACCGGTTAAGTTTTAAGTCCTCATCGTTTTTCGGCGATTGGAGGCACCAGTTAAGTTTTCAAAGTCCTCATCGTCTTTCGGCGATCGGAGGCGCCAGATGAAAGACCTCAACGCTCTCGCGCGTCCTGAGGCAAGTAAAAGACCTCCTCGCCGTCGAGCGAGTGCAGGCGAGAAAGAGTAAAAAGTCCTCCATGTTTCTGGGGCGAGAAGATGGAACCCTGGGCAATGTAGAGGCAAGTTAAAGACCTCCTCGCCGTCGAGCGAGTGCAGGCGAGAAAGAGTAAAAGGTCCTCCATGTTTCTGGGGGCGAGAAGATGGAACCCCTGGGGCAATGTAGAGGCAAGTTAAAGACCTCCTCGCCGTCGAGCGAGTGCAGGCGAGAGAAAGAAAAGGTCCTCAGTGCATCCAGGGGGGAGGAGATGTACACCCTGGGCAAGTTGAGGCACCAGATAAAGTCCTTACCGCCGTTGTGCGAGCTAAGGCCAGTTAAAGACCTCCTCGCCGCCGAGCGAGTGCAGGCGAGAGAAAGAAAAGGTCCTCAGTGCATCCAGGGGGGAGGAGATGTACACCCTGGGCAAGTTGAGGCACCAGATAAAGTCCTTCTCGCCGTTGAGCGAGTTCAGGCGAGTTAAAAGACCTTCTCGCTTACGTGCGAGCATGGGCAAAATAAAATCCTTCTCGTCTCGAACGAGTTCAGGTATGGCGAAGAGGGTGGAAGAAGCTTGAAAGGTGGCTAAGGTAGGTTCGAAGCGAACGCCTAGTCAGCCGGTCTTTTGCTCTGAAGTTCAGGGGGGCAAAGGAAGATCCCAAAGGGCGCTTCTACCCCAGATAAAGAAACGATTGCCAAAGCATGAGGCTAGGAAAAGCTGTTGTTACCAAGAGGTCTTGGCGATCGGGAAGAGTTTAAACAACAGCAAGAAGGCTGAAAGACTTGTTTGATAAAGCAGGTCGAGTGGGACGTTGTTTGAGCCAATGATTGAGTTACAGATCGTTGCTTGAAGGGTATTCTTGCAATAAGGTTAGTTGCCTTAAGAGTACAAGTTGTTTAAAGTGATTATTGCTTAAGTTTGAATTGGCTCGAGGCAGTTACGTCAAAAGTCGTATTCGCAAAATTGTTAAGTTGAATCCGACAAAGTTAAACATGCAAAGAAGGCTAAAGCGCTTAAAAGGAGTCAAGGGAGAGAATATCCAAGCTTTGTGATTGAAATAAGTATCTGTTCAAAACACATATGCGCGAGTTTTTATTACAAGGTATATACAAGGGAAATTATAAAGTAGCAGATGAGGTGGAGTTGATTAGTCTTCAGCAGGAACGACCTTTCCATCTACTACTTCGTTGTTCAACGACACCATGCTGAGGTCGAGATCGGGGAATAGGCATGCGAATTGTTCCCGAGCGGCTTCGAATCCAGCAGCCAGAATCTGAGCAGAATTTAGCTTAAGTTCTTCAAGTTGCCCTTGAAGTTCTTCAACCTGTTTCTTGAGCTCCTTGTTCTGCTGCTCCAGCTCTTCAACCTGTTTTCGGAGTTGTTCGTTGGTCTCTTGAGCATGGAGAAGGTCGTCAGTAACCTTCTTGGATTCCGTTTGAGCTTGGGCCAACTCAGCAGCCATCTTTCCTTTCTCCTTGTTTGCCTCGGCGAGATCAGCCATGGCGTCGTCCCTCGCTTTTTCTACTTGCCCAAGTAGCTTCTCGCGGTCGATCGACCTCTGCTCCAGTTTTTGCACCTTGGCGGCGTCAGCTTGAATGTGAGCCTCCAGGTCGCTCGCCTTAGCGCGAAGAGGCACGATTTTGCTTTCCAACTCGACCTTCTCTTGGGCAAGATCGTGAACTTTGCGGCGAAGGTCAGCAGCTTCCTTGCGCGCCAGCCTGAGCTCGGTATTCAGGGCATCCTCCACTCGGGAGTGTTCGATTTCTGCGAGCGTCAGGCTGAATGACATTTTCTCCACCTCGACCTTCATAGTGCTATTTTCAGTCTTGAGGTTGAAGAGATCATCTTGAAGCCTCCTGGTGGAGCTCTCCACCGCCCTCGTTATGATCGCGGGGATATCCTCTGCTATGGTTTTCAACTTGGCAGTTAGAGGTTCCCACATCCTTGTGACTTCAAGGGAAAGGTTTGCTGCTTGGAGAGGCGCCAGGGGGGCTTGTTGAGGGTTCTCGCCGCCACCTTCCTTAGCAGGATCTTCAGTGTTTGCTTCCTGGCGTGGCGACGGGATCGGGGATTCGGTAATTAGAATTGGAGAGGTATGAGCAACCTCATCCCCGATTGGAACGTTTCCTGCAGCTGAAGTGTTTGAAGGGGGGCCCCCTCCTGCTGACACATGTGGCGTAGAGGCGCTTGGGGGGTCCTCCAAGAAATTTGGCTCTTGGGCCTCAGCTGCAGGTGGCGCAGTGGCCAGTGGAACTGCTTGGACTGGTGAGGGAGGAGCCCGCGGTGTTGGCGATGATGGAGGTGGAGCAGGCGTCGATGGTGGTGTTGAAGTTGGAAGAGGGGGTGGAGTAGGTGGAGAAGAAGGTGCCACCCTCTTCCTTTTCGTAACGAGGCCATCCTCTGTGACCTCGTCATCCTCTTCTTCCTCCTCATGGACGATTTGAGGGGCTTTTCGCTTAGGTCTCTTAAGGACCAGTTTCTTGCGCTGGGTGGGTTCCTTGGGCGGCGATCGCCCATGAACGATGGCCTTCTCGACCGCCGAGTTGGGCACCGTTTGGGAACCGGTCGCCAACCCGTGGTTTCGGGCGAGCGCCTTTAATTCGGCGAGCATGTTTCCGCCCAACATGTTGTCTGCATGAAACGAAAATGCATGGGTTAGCTCAAAGAAGAAAAAGATAAGTGTATAAGGTAATAAGCAGCAGAGCAGATATGTGCAGGAAAGGTAAAACCAAAGTCTTGTGCGTATCGCACAAGACGCCCAGAAGCAGTATCAGAAGCAGTATCAAAGCAACAGTTTGGATGTCCTAACCTATTTGGAATTCTAGCTGATCCTCAAAGAATTCGAAGGAGATCAAGGTGGTGGTCAGGAATGTTATATTGGCATCCGCCACCCTCTTCCAGAATAGACAGAGGTCTCTGTCCAATGCTCCCATGCTATCAGGACTTCTGGGCCTCCTGAAGCAGCTCTTGGATTCCTTTTTCCCCTTGTCCACCCAGTACAAGGGGAAGCCATTAAGAAGGGAGGTGTCCTTGTCGTTTGCACGTACTTGGATGAATTTTCCCTTCCAGTCTTTGTACGATTGCTGGAAGATGGTAAAAATGGATCTCCCAGCAATTGCATTCAAGCTGACCCACAGGCGGTCTCCCGGGTGCTTGGCTTCAAAAAGGAACAAAAACACGTCCACCGACGCGGGCAATCCCAGGTGGTCGCACGTTATTTGAAAGGCTCGAACAAACGCCCAGCTGTTGGGGTGAAGCTGGGCGGCAGCAATGTTGAGCTCGGTCAGAAGTTCCCTCTCGAATCGGGTGAGAGGGAATCTGAGCTTGACCTTCTTGAAGAAAGTTGTATACACAAAGCAGAAGGGCCCGTCGGCGCTTACCCTGTCATCAGCACACACTGGCAGAGCGGCGGGGCAAGGCAGCACCATCATCTTCTCGTCGTGCTCCTTGTGAAACGATTGATAGGCCTCGTCCCCCTTAGTCAACCGCAAAACGGCTCCCGCAGTGTTCACCGACGAGGTCTCCTTCAGAAGGGTTGAGTTAGCCCAGGGGTATAGAGTTTTGAAGTCTGGCAGAGGGACGGGGGCTCCTCCAGCGTTAGATGGAATCGCCTGAGCCAGGGCAGTTTGGGAAGACGCAGGCCTCACAGCCTGCGAAGACGAAGCGCCACGAACTTGTGTTGGGTCGTGTGCTTGTGAAGGAAGGTTTCGTGCTGAAGGAGGTGGGTTCGGGGTAATCTTGGTGCGAGTCATGATAGCAACTGCAAAGGAAGAAGAAAGGAAAAATGATCAGGGGGTTACAGAGGCTGACTCGATCATAGAAGGAAGGTGAAAAAAAAAAAACGAACGAATGTATGTTCGTTGCGACGATCGACAAAGCCCTAAGTTACGCAGAAGGAGAAATGGAAAAACAACCCACAGCGTATGCACCAGGCAGTTACAGGATGATGCAAATCGGTGAAAATGCAAGGAAACCAAGCAGATGAAGGAAAGTAGTTACCTTTCGATGATCAGAAAGACGGTGAAGGGAGATGGTGATCTAGAGCGTTGAAGAACGTCGAGAGCTTTCGCAGAAGGAAGTGAGAGCGTTTGCAAGCACGAAGAAAGTGATGGAACAGTGGAGCGTAATGGGTTTAAGGGTTTTCGAAATGATTTTAGGAAGCGCTAACGGCAGATGAAGAGAGCCGTTGATGAAGCCACGTGTTGAACGATGAGTGAAGGGTTTGGTGGAGCGTCAGAGCAGCAGAAAGTACAATCGCTTGGAATTCTGCGTCAGTGCCACGTAGATCGGTGTTAACGAAGTCTCTTTCAGTCTTTTCGCTAGACAAGTCTTCGCTTAAGACTGGGGGGCTTGTGTACCGCCCTGGTGGTCGGGTATGATGACGTGGCATCCTGCTACAGTGTGGGCGTGTTGACAAGGCGCCAGGTTGGCAGATAGGAAGGAAGTCGGGAGGCACGTGTAGTCGCCAGTTGTCAAGTTGGCGTGTTCCGATTTCCAGCTTACCAGAATGGGCGATCGCCAGGTTGAAGATGAAGTCGCCAAATGTAGACTCAGGCGACCAAGCAGTCGGAGATCGCCAGAACAAGCACATCGCCGAAGATGAAGGAGAAGCAGATTATGAAGGCGGCCGGCGAGACCACAGGGAAGGTGTATGAAGGCCCCTAACTCGCCAGTTCCAGTAGAGATCGCACTCCTAAGTTAGCTATGCACTGGGCAGTACCATGCATAAGTAACTTAGCCAAAATGAGAGTAGAAGCAGCGCCAAGTCAGGGAGCCTCCAGATGATGGCACGTGTACAGTTGGATACGAGCCACGTGTCCAAGTCTGTAACTGCCAGGAGAGAGGAAGCCACCAGGTATATAAGAGCTCTTAACAAACTTTCTGAGGTACGCATGTTCAGTTCATACACTTTACGCTTGCGAGTGATAGAGCTGATTGTGAGAGAGGATTTGCACGGTTCTTGTTCTTAGTATTTGGTGATACCGTCACTGACTTGAGCGTCGGAGTGCGATCGGCCGCAGCGGCGCCGTGTCGTTTCTTGCAGGTTCTTGAAGTAGATCCCGGAGAGGAACGGAGGTGAGAAGCGGTGCGCACGTCGATCCTTTGACGAGGCATTCTCCAGCGTTCCGGTCAACAGGCAGGATCAGGTGCCTGGGACAGGGACCTATGCTTCTTCTAGAAGAGTGTGGCAGACGCCAACATCACCTTCCTCACCACCACACTCATCTGCTTCGAGTTCTTCGAGGACCAGCTCGAAATTCGCATAGGTTAGAACATCTAAGTTTTATTTTTGATATTACCTCTGTTAACTGTTTCTGGGCGTCTTGCGCGTTCTGCGCAAGACTTTGGTTTTATTTTTCTGCTTTGCTGCATACTGCCTTATGCATTTATTTTATCTTCCTGAGCTAACCCATGCATTTTTGCTCTATGCAGATCATATGTTGGGCCAGGGCAAGCTCGCTGAACTGAGGGCGCTCGCCCGAACCCACGGGTTGGCATCGGGTTCTCAGACCGTGCCAAACTCTGTGGTGGAGATCGCCGCTGCTCAAGGCAGATCGCCACCCAAAGGCCCGACTCCTCCCGATGTCCAACCCGCCAACCAACGTAAAAAGCTTGTCCTCAGGAAACCAAAGAGGAAAGCCCCCCAAGTAGTCCATGAGGAGGAAGAGGAAGACGACGAGGCAACTGAAGACGGCCTTATCGTCAAGAGGAAGAGGGTGGCACGTTCTTCACCATCTGCTCCACCCCCTCTTCCAACATCAACACCACCATCTACACCTGCTCCGCCTCCAACATTGCCACCCCCACCAGCTCCTGCCTCACCAGTCCAAGCAATTCCATTGGCGTCTGCGCCACCTGTGGTTGAGGCCCTCGAGCCAAACTTCATGGAGGACCCCCCGAGCGCCTCCACACCTTATGTATCAGCTGGAGGGGGTCCTCCTTCAAATGCCTCAACCGCCAACGTCGCACCAATCGGGGATGAGGTTGCCCATAACGCTCCGATTCTGATTACTGAATCCCCGACGTCGCCACCACGCTAAGAAGCACCTGCTGAGCAACCAACTCAAGAAGGTGGCGGCGAAACCCAACAACAAACCCACCCAGTGCCTCCAACAGCAAACCTCTCTCTTGAGGTCAAGAGGATGTGGGAGCCTTTCTCGGCCAAACTGAAGATGATGGAAGAGGACTTCCCCACCATCATCTCTAGAGCTGTGGAGAATTCCACCAGGAAGCTCCAGGATGACCTCTACGCCCTTCTAACTGATAACAGCACTATAAGGATTGAGGCGGAGAAGTTATCCTGCAATCTGACACTCGCCGAGATTGAGCACTCCCGAGTAGAAGATGCAATGAGCACCGAGCTCCGGGTGGCGCGCAAGGAGGCCACCGATCTCCGCCATAAGGTACAGCTCTTGGCTCAAGAGAAGATTGAGCTAGAGAGCAAGCTGGTGCCTTATCACGTCAAAGTGGCTGACCTGGAGGCCTTGATCAAAGCTGATGCCGCCAAGGTAAAGAAGCTCGAACAGAGGTCAGCCGATCGGGAGGTCTTCCTGGGGGCGGTGGAAAAGGAAAGGGACGACACCATGGCCAAGCTTGCTGAAGCCAACAAAGAAAAGGGGAAGATCGCCGCTGAATTGGGCCAGGTGCAGGCAGAATCCAAGAAGGTTGCTGAAGACCTTCTCCAAGCTCAGGAAACCATCGAAAAACTCAAGAAGCAAGCTGAAGAGCTGGAGCAGCAGAACGAGGGGCTGAAGAAACAAGCTGAAGAACTTAAGAAACAGATCGAAGATCTTAATCTGAGTTCTGCCCAAATTCTGGCTGCTGGATTCGAGGCCGCACGGGAACAGTTCGCCTGCTTGTTCCCTGATCTGGATCTCAGCATGGTGTCCCTCAACAACGAGGTGGTGGATGGGAAGGTGGTCCCCGCTGAAGACTGATCAATTCCCTCCATCCACTACCTTTATGCTTTCCCTTTGCATATAATTGTAATGAACTTTTTTTTCTTTTTCTGTACATGTGCGCTGAACTGATATTTACTTAATGACAAGGTCTTTGTATTTCTTCTTGTAACTTCTTTGTCTACTTTAACTTTCCTTGCACAATTTACTTCAAAGAAATAACTTAGTAATTTCGTAAGCGCAATCGTGTACTTAACTGTTTCGAACCACCGATCTTCGGACAATAACGCTCTAACAACTTGTAATCTCAAGGCAATGAACCTTAGCGTAAAATCACTCTTCAAGCAACGAACTTTAACTCAACTAATGGCTTAAGACACTGCTAACCCGACCTGCTTCATCAAACCGGGTCTTTAACTTTCTCCATTGCTTGAACTTTTCCTGGTCGCCAAAGACTCTTGGCGATATCAGCTTCTTTCTGCCTTCACAACTTGGCCATTGTTCCTTCATCTGGGAGGTAGAGGCGCCTTTCGGATCCTTCTCTACCTTCCTGAACTTCAGAACAACAGACCGGGTGACTAGGCGTTCTCTTCGAACCTACCTTAGCCACCCTCCAAACTTCTTCCACCCTTTACACCATACCTGAACTCGTTCGAGACGAGAAGGATTTTATCTTGCCTGAACTCGCTCATAGGCGAGAAGGTCTTTAACTCGCCTGAACTCGCTCATAGGCGAGAAGGTCTTTTACTCGTGCCTCTACATTGCCCCAGGGGTTACATCTCCTCTCCCCCAGAAACACTGAGGACTTTTGCTGGTGCCTCTACATTGCCCCAAGGGTTACATCTTCTCGCCCCCAGAAGCACTGAGGACTTTTCACTGGTGCCTCTACATTGCCCCAGGGGTTACATCTTCTCGCCCCCAGAAACACTGAGGACTTTTCACTCTTCCTTGCCTGCACTCGCTCGACGGCGAGGAGGTCTTTATCTCGCCTCAGGACGCGCGAGGGAGTTGAGGTCTTTTAACTGGTGCTTCCGATCGCCGAAAGACGATGAGGACTTTAACTTTAACTGATGCCTCCGATCGCCGAAAGACGATGAGGACTTAAAAACTTTTTAGAAAGCATGCAATATATCTTTACTTGCCTTAAATCACATATAAGTGACAAGGTCTTTCTTCAAAACTTTCTGAAAACAACAAGCATGCAATCTAAAACAACTTTGAACTTCGAAAACTCATCTTTTATTGGGTGGCCTCATTAAAACCCTCCTTAGGGAAAAAAGAGTGCCCCCTTCAAACTGTTTTAACAGAGACATTGTAATATAACTTCGTGTTTGTCTCTACTTACAAAGCTCTTAACTGTAATATAACTTGAGGTGCGTGGCGTTCCAAGTGCGAGGAATCGCACCTCCTTCCAATGTCTCTAAGCAGTAGGCGCCGTTCCCGAGCGCCTCGGTTATTCTGAACGGTCCCGTCCACTTAGGTGACAGCTTATTCTCCATCTCGTACTGGTGGGCTTTCCTCATCACCAGGTCGCCTTCTCTGAACTGTCATGGCATCACCTTCGAGTTATATCTTCGTTCAATCCTTCTCTTTACCGCCTCAGCTTTCAATCTCGCCTCTTCCCTGACCTCATCCAACAGATCCAGATTCAACCTTCTCTCCTCATTCGAGTCTTCCTCCACGAAGTTCTGGAATCTCGGCGAGCTCTCCTGGATCTCTATTGGAATCATTGCGTCGCACCCATAGACCAAGCTGAACGGGGTCTCGTGGGTTCCTGACTGCTCGGTGGTGTGGTACGCCCAAACTATACGGGGTACCTCCTCAGCCCAACTTCCTTTGGCTTTCTCTAGCCTTCTCTTCAAACCTCTTAGCAACACCCGATTGGCTGACTCTACTTGGCCATTCGTCTGAGGGTGCTCGACGGAGGCAAACACTTGTTGAATTCCCACCCCCTCATACAGCTTCTTCAACAGGTGACTTGCAAACTGAGTCCCATTGTTCGACACCAGGCGCTTGGGCACACCAAACCGGCACACGATGTTCTTCCACACGAAACCTTCGATCTTGTGCGCGGTGATCTGGGCCACTGGTTCTGCTTCGATCCACTTGGTGAAATACTCAATCGCCACCACCAAGTACTTCATCTGCCTGATCGCCAGCGGGAATGGTCCCAGGATGTCGATTCCCCAAGTATGAAACGGCCAAGGGCTGTAAATCGACTTCAACTCTTCGGGAGGCGCCTTGTGCCAATCGGCGTGTTGTTGGCATTGTTTGCAACACTGCGCATACCTCTTGCAATCTTCTCTCATCGTTGGCCAGTAGTAACCTGCATGGAGAGTCCTTGCGGCCAGAGCTCGACCCCCGATGTGGCTTCCGCATATCCCTTCATGGAGCTCTGCCATAATCCTCGTGCATTTCTCGCCATGCACACATTCCAGGAGTGGGTGAGTGAACCCAAACCTGTACAACTCGCCATCGATCATTGTGTACTTGCTAGAATTTTTCTTTACCTTCCTAGCCTCTGTCGGATCCAGCGGGAGAAGGCCATCTGCCAGGCACCGCTTGTACTGTGTTATCCAGGTGTCTGGCTCATGGATAGCGCAGACCTGCGTCATGTTCACCTTCTCTCCTCGACATGCTCTAATTCTCGGCGATCTCAAAGTCTCTTGCATCAGGGACTTATGACTTCTCGCTGCTTTCTCCGTCGACTTGTTTATCTGAAGAACCAGGTGATCTGCTACAAATGCTCTCGGCGTCTTCAGAGTTTCTTGAATCACCGTCCTCTGCCTACCCCCCTTGCCTGAACTGGCGAGCTTAGCTAGCAAGTCAGCTCGGGCATTCTGCTCTCTGGGCACATGCACCACTTCAAAGGAGGCAAAGGAACTCTTCAACTCCTGCACATACTCCAGGTAAGCCGCCATTTGTGGATCTTTAGCCTGGAACTCGCCTGTTACTTGCCCCGTGACTAGCAGCGAGTCACTCTTAGCCATCAGGACCCTTGCTCCCATCTCTTTAGCCAACAAGATCCCAGCGATCAGCGCCTCATATTCTGCTTGATTATTGCTGGCTTTGAAGGCAAACCTCAAGGATTGTTCGATCAGCACGCCGTTGGGTCCCTCCAAGATGACTCCAGCACCGCTACCCTGCTGGTTTGACGATACATCCACCGAGAGTACCCAACGGAAGTCATCCCCTTCAACTCGTGTCGCCTCAGATGAGAGCTCGACCACGAAATCTGCGAAGATTTGCCCCTTGATCGGGCCTCGGGGCTTATACTTAATATCAAACTCTGACAACTCTACTGCCCACTTCACCATCCTTCCCGCAACGTCGGGCTTCTTCAAAACTTTCTGGATGGGCAAGTCAGTCATCACCAGTATGGTGAAGCTATGGAAATAGTGGCGCAACCTCCTCGCCGAAAATACCACAGCCAGCGCAGCCTTTTCCAGGGCCTGATATCTCGTTTCTGGGCCATGCAGCACCTTACTAACAAAGTAAATAGGCTTTTGAACCTGATCTTGGTCCTGGGCGAGCACCGCACTTACCGCCCTCTCAGTTATAGCAAAATACAACCTGAGAGGGGTCCCCACCAGCGGTTTACACAAAACCGGCGGGCTCGCCTGATACTCCTTCAGCTTGACGAAGGCTTCCTCGCACTCCTTCGTCCAAGCAAACTTGTTATTGCGCCTTAAGCACTGGAAGTAGGGATGACCCTTCTCTCCGCTAGCTGACACGAAGCGAGACAGGGCGGCCATCCGACCTGTTAGTTGTTGTACTTCCTTCACGGTAGCTGGGCTCCTCATCGCCAAGATGGCGGCACACTTATCCGGGTTGGCCTCTATTCCTCTTTCAGTTAAGAGGAAACCCAAAAACTTTCCAGCCTCCACGCCAAAGATGCATTTCTCTAGATTCAGCTTCAACCTGAACTTGACGATCGTCGTGAATAATTCCTCCAAGTCTGCAACGTGCTTGCTTTTCTCTGGCGAGGTCACGACCATGTCATTTACGTACGCTTGCACATTCCTTCCCAGCATCGTTGCAAGTACTCGATCCATCAACCTCTGGTACGTGGCCCCCGCGTTCTTCAACCCAAACGGCATCACCTTGTAGCAGTAGCACGATCTCTCGGTCATGAAGGCAGTCTTCTCTTCATCCATGGGATGCATCTTGATCTGGTTATACCCCGAGAAGGCATCCAGGAAGCTCAACAACTTACACCCCGCAGCACTATCCACCAGGGCGTCTATGCTTGGTAAAGGATATGAATCCCTTGGGCAGGCCTTGTTCAGATCAATGAAATCGACGCACATGCGCCATTTCCCATTACTCTTCTTCACCAGCACGACATTTGCCAGCCATTCAGGGTACTGAACTTCCCTGATGTGGCCTGCAGCGAGGAGTTTCTGTGTTTCGTCCCTAATCGCCTGCCTCCTCTCCTCGTTGAACTTTCTTCTTCTTTGTCGTACCGGTCTCACCAAGTTGTCCATCGCCAGATGATGGCACAAGAAGTCGGGATCGATCCCGGGCATGTCCGAAGCGGACCATGCAAACGCATCCAGATGCCGTTCTATCACCTTGGTGATCTGGTCCTGGAGCTCAACCTCCAGGGATCTTCCCAGCTTGAAGATCTTTCCCCCGATTTCTCTCTCGAGCCACTGCTCGACGGGTTTTGGTCTGGTTTCTCTGGCGATCACCGCCCTGGCGATTCCCAGTTCTCTCGCTTCCTCAGGGCGATTCCTTGCCTCTTCTTCCTCCAGACCGGCGTTCCCCTTCCCCAGCTCAGCATCCACCATCTCCACGTCTCTTCCGGCGGTCTCTTCTGTTACCGTTGATCTAGGCTTCACACTAGGAGGCGGGGTGGTCGTCACGTAACTCACCGATCTCTTGTTTTTCAGGCTATTCTCATAGCACTTCTTCGCTTCTTTCTGATTGGATTTGATGGTGATCACCACCCCCTCCATAGACGGCAACTTCACCTTCATGTGCCGGGTCGACGGTATAGCGCCTATCCTGTTGAGCGTGGGTCTTCCCAACAGGATGTTGTATGCTGAAGGGGCGTTTACAACAAGGTATTTGATTTTCTCCGTTTTCGAACCCGCCTCGTCTGTAAACGTAGTCCTCAACTCTATGTACCCCCTGACCTCCACCTGGTCACCAGCAAAACCATACAAACACCCTCCATAGGGCCTCAGCTGGTCAAGGGGTAGCTCCAGCTGCGTGAAAGTCGGCCAGAACATCACGTCTGCCGAGCTTCCTTGGTCCACCAGAACCCTGTGGACCTTTCTTCCTGCTGTGATCAAAGAGATGACTATGGGATCGTTGTCATGAGGCACAACGTCCCGAAGATCTTGCTTGGTGAACGTAATGTCCACTTCCGGCGAGTGGTCTTCAAACATATCCACCATCATCACAGACCTCGCATATCTCTTCCTCTGTGATGCGGTGCATCCACCCCCTGAGAAACCCCCTGCAATGGTATGGATTTCCCCGTGCGTAGGCATCTCGTGCTGCTGAACCTCTCCACCTGCTGGTTGGGAGCTCGACACGCCCCCCGTCCTTCTATCCAGCAAGTAGTCATTTAGGAACCCGCTCTTTACCAGATCGTCGAGCTGGTATCCTAAAGCCAAACACGAGTCCAAGGTGTGGCCAAAGCCCTGGTGAAACTCGCACCAGGCGTCTGGCTTTGGCCCCAGCACCTTGTCGCCCACCTTCTCGGGCGCTTTCAACCTAGCTGATATGTTGGGAATGGCGATCAGGTCCGCCAATCCCATGACAAACTTGTGCTTAGGCGGGCGATTGTACTCCCGGCGTGCTGGTTGCGGGAGACCTTGGCCCCTGCCCTTGTTCTTCCTTGGGTCATAAGGATGGCGAGTCCTCTGATCCCTTCTGGCCGCCGCTGTCTCCAGCATCCTCTGTGGCTGGATCCTGGTCTGGGCGCGTGGCCTGGTGGGAGCCACGCTTCCTCTTTTCTCGGCAACTTCACTCTCGTCGGCGATGTGGGCCACCGCAAGTCGCCTAACCTCAGCAAATGTGGCGGGGTGAGCCCTGATCAATGCCTCGCAAAATGGTCCCGGCAGCACGCCCTTCTTAAATGCATAGACCAACATTTCTTCATCTTTGGCTGGCGATCTGACCATCTGCGCCCCAAAGCGATTCAAATAGTCCCTTAGGGACTCTCCCTGATATTGCCTTATATCAAACAAATCATAAGACACCCTGGGCAGTGCCTTTTTCACGATGTACTGCTCGACGAAAATCTTTGAAAACTGTTGGAAGTTGGTAATGTGACCGGTAGGCAGGCTCACAAACTATTGCAGCGCCGTTCCCTGGAGTGTGCTCACGAACATCTTGCAGTATACGGCGTCCGATCCTCTTGACAGCATCATCTCCGTATGGAACGTGGTGAGATGAGCCTTAGGATCCTCCACGCCAGTGAAAACAGCCTTAACAGGTACCACACTCATTGGAATAGGCGTGTCAGTAATCGCCTGAGCGAAAGGCATAGGAAAAACACGAGGCGGCGTCGACGGCGCGACCTCTTCAGCAATAGGACGCCCTTGCTGTTCCTGAAGAGCTTGACGCAGCTCCTCAGTCACTTTACTAAGCTCATCATTCCTGGCCCGAGAGGCGGCCAGGTCCTCATGCATTCTCACCTGTTCAATGCGCGAGGCTTCCACAGTTGCCTGCAACGAGCGCATGATCTCTACCATCTGTGCCATGGTCATGGCGGCGGCGCCTTCAGCAGCAATGGGCGCAACTGGACTTGAACGGTTTCTTCTCATTTTTCTCATGAAACTTGACGAATCACAGAATGCAGCGAACAACACTTACTTCAGCTACGATCGATTCAGCGATCAATCGGTCAGAACCTCGCAAAACTCCGCAAGAAACTCAAGAACACAAAAAACCTCCACAGAAACCTGCAACTCCACCAGAAACCACCGCTTCCTCCACGAAAAACCAAACAAGCCAAAGAACTCAAATCTCACCGAACAAAACTCGCGCAACCAGCAGAAAACTTCACCTCACCGAACAAAACCTCAAACGAACGGTGGAAAACGTGAAAACACCGAATAAAAACTAGATGAACAGCGAACAACGGTTGCACCAGCACACAACCACACAGAAAACTACGAAAACCTCCAAGAACTCACGCTGCGGATGGGAACAAGTTTTACACGGCCCCACGGTGGGCGCCTGATGATCCTGCCTGTTGACCAGAACGTTGGAACTTGCCTCGTCAAACTTGGATCGACGTGTGAACCGCTTCAACCTCCGTCCTACGTCACGATCCACCTCAAGAACCTGCAAAAGAACAGAGCGGCGCCGCTGCGGCCGATCGCACTCCAACGCCCAAGTCAGTGACTGAACCACCAAATACTTCAAGAGCAAAACTCTAGAACTCTCAAGCAACCGTGCAATGTTCTCTCTCACAGTATGCTCAAGAACTCGCAAGCGTCAAGAATACAATCTGAACGTGCGTACCTTGAAAGTTCGTTGGGAAACCCTTAAATACCTGGTCACTTTCTCTCTCCTGGCAGTTACAGACCTGGACACGTGGCTCGCATCCAGCTGTACACGTGCCATCATCTGGAGCCTCCTTGACTTGGGCGCTGCTTCTGACTCTCCTTTGGCTAAGTTACTTATGCATGATACTGCTCAGTGCATAGCTAACTTGGAGCGCGATCTCTACTGGAATTGGCGAGTTAGGGTGCCTTCGTACACCTTCCCTATGGTCTCGCCGGCCGCCTTCATAATTTGCATCACCTTCATCTTCGACGATGTGCTTACTCTGGCGATCTCGAATCACTTGGTCGCCTGAGTTTACATCTGGCGACTTCATCTTTAACCCAGTGACCGCCGGTTCTGGTGTGCTGGAGATCGGAGCACGCCAACATAATACCTGGCGACTTCACGAGCCCCCTGACTTCCTTCCCTTCTGCCAACCTGGCGTCTTGTCAACACGCCTATACTGTAGCTTGATGCCACGTCATCACTTTCGACTACCAGGGCGGTACAGGACGGTACAATTTTAATTTGATTTAGGTGTTGTTTGGAGAAATCCAATCGGTGCATTGTGTTCAAATTGTTCTTGAGCTTCTAATTTTCAAATTTGTGTAGGAATCTGTTCTGGCCGGTTGACCTGGGACGTCTTTGTGCGTAACCTCACCCGTCAGCTAGGGACTCCTTCCCACTGGTTACCTGTGGATTCCTGCAAAGAAGGACAAAAGGGCGCCCTAGCGGCCGTTTGCACTCCGACGCTCAAGTCAGCTAGCAAGAAACCCCAAAACTCTACACCTCCGTATCGGAGCACCGTGAATGGCACTTTGAAGGTGGTCAAAAGAAACTGTGTATTGTGTATCTTTTCTCCCTCTGGCAAACAACCTCTCTCTCTCTAGTCCCTTGTGCGTCGTCTCAAGACTCGAGCAAGCAACTAGAGTGTACTCTGGGAAAGTCTGCCAAAAGTTCGAACCCCGTTTCCAACATTCAAGGCGCTATTTAAGCTACTCCAGCATTCAAAGCGCCTTAAAGCGCATTTAATTATAAAACGTTCAGCGCATTTAAGACGTTTATACCGCTTGGGAGCATTTATAGTACCTTAAACGCTCGAAACGTAAACCGTATTAAATAACTTTAATTACCTTGTACCTGACAAAATGGCGTTTCTATTCTGACTTGGTTGCTGTACACGTGGAGGGCCTCACAGCGCCGTGACCCCATCTGAGGGTATTTCCTCGTGTGAGTCCTCCTACCTGGGAGTGCATCTGCGCAAGGGGTGACTTTTTGGGTGCCAACTCATGCCCCCAAACATCTAGTCACTCACTTTGAGAGCGTATCTACCTTCCTCTCGTACCCTGCACCTGGCTACCCTGGGCGTGACCCTCCTCATGAGCCGTATCTACCCCAAGGGAGTCTCTGGGGCGGCATGGGTGCTTTACGAGTCAGGCTGCTCTCCACTGGCGCTATTACTATGGCCTTAAAGCCACCTTTCTTTTCTCTTTATTGTTACCCCGGGTTATCGGGGTTTGAGGCCTTCCCACGGCGTCGCTCCCTCCATGGTCTTCCATGGGTATCGGGGAGCGACACTGTGATTGCCTTGCTTTTGTGACATTTGACCTTGGCGACACCCTAGCTGGGCGACGCCTTGACTTGGCGATGCCTTCACCTAGGCGACGCCTTGCCTTGACGACGCTCCTTCTTGGTGACGCCCCGCCTCGGCGATGCATGTGCTTGGCGTCGCCTCACCTAGGCGACGCCTTATGTTGACTTTGACCCCGACGTTGACTTTCACCTTGACTTTGTCAACGCCCGGATACGGGACGGTACATAATCCATATAGAATTGTGTTGCTGTTCTGTTTTTAGTTTATTTGAGTCTTATTTGCAATTCCAATCGGTTCATATTCTGTGTCTTGAATCATTTTAATTTTTTAATCCAATTGTGTTTTGTCAAAGTCATGTTTCTCCTAAATTGTCATCAACTCCCAAACCAAGCAGAATACGAGGCCCTGTAACTAGGCCCGTAACTAGCAAAGAATCACTCTTTGCTAGTAGTTCCTTTGTTCCCATCTCCTTGGCCAACAGAATTCCAGCGATGAGGGCGTCGTATTCTGCTTGGTTGTTGTTGGTCTTGAAGGCGAACCGTAGGGCTTGCTCAATCAGCAACCCATTTGGTCCTTCCAAGATGACGCCAACCCCACTTGATATGAACGCAATAACATGATGAAGATATGAAATGAACATGTGCTGGATTCAATAAGAGTTGGAATATGATTAGGCACTTTTTAAGAATTGGATCAATGTTCTTAATCAATCAAGAACTCACCAAAAGACAAGTAACCAAGCCAAACTCACATAGAAACCCATTTTTTGGTCATATGAACCGTTTGAAACAAGGAAGAACACAAAAGCACCGATTGAAACTCCAAGAAATACAATTAAAACCACAAGAACAGAAAACTAAGGCAAACTACCGAACATAAACACAAACTAAACAAGTTCTACCGATTGAAACAACATGAAACAAAAAATACATGTTTTAGAGTTTGTTTTGGAATGGAAATGGAAGTAGAAGATGAAAAGGAAAAGGAAACTTATGTGGTTGGAGCTCTTGGAAATGTGCACGCCACTTGAAGGATGGTTGGCTTCAAGATGAGTGTTGTTGCCGCCACTTGAGAGACCAAGAATTCACTCAAGATAAGACTAAAAGAGAAGAATACACAAGTCTCTCTTAATCACTCACCAATTTGGTAGAGGTTCATTACTCACAAAATCAATCTTATTATTTCAAAGACCTAAGCCTTCCTTTTATAATGAGGAGGACCGGTCATAAGTACAAGAGAAGCTGATGGAAGAGGGCCAAGATCAACACCCCATGAAAGACAAGAGCCAAATCAAGAGCGTCTAGAGCCAAGTGAAGAGCGTCTAGCTCAAGGTGGAGAGCATCTAGAGGGAGAGCGTCTAGAAGGAAGGGGAGAGCGTCTAGGACCTATTACTAGGTCCATGACCAAGCTTATACATGGAGACTTGGGCCAAGCTACGAATGGGCGAGAAAGCAACTTGTATATGCTACATGAAGGCCCATTAAGGGTAGCTTAGTATTAAGTGTAGTGTAAATAGGATAAACTTGATTCCATGAGACTTGACCTAGATTTGCTAAAGATTTGGTCACATTCTAGAAGGATTCTCCACTAGGCCGGCCATGTGCCATGTGATGTAAATTTGCATTTCATTTTGTTTAGCATTAGGGTTGCATTATGGTCCTCCTTAGCCTATAAAAGGAGGAGCCAACACCTTGTATTTTGAAGACTATTTTGAGTAATGAAATGCTGCCCAAGTTCCATTCAAATTACTCCCTTGCCAAATTCTCTCTAGAATTAGGTTTTTAGTCTTCAATCTTCACCCTCAAATGGAGATGGCCGAACCACTCCAACCCTCACTACTCCTCACGCACCTTCAAGGCACCCACACTTCCTAGGAAGGCCTTGTTCCACTCTCCTCCACTAAGCTTCCGCAACCATCATCATCAAAATCAAAGAAGAGCTCATAGGAATGCCATCATTTGGTATCATGAGCTATGGTTTTTCAAAGATGAGTATCTCTTTGTGTTTTTCTTTTTGAGTTCTTCTTATTTCCAAGTTGTTCATCTTGTCTTGCTGTTTTTATGTTTTTAATATGATTTGAATGCTTCTCTATTCATTTCAATCGGTAGTTTTTGTTCAAATTGTGCTTGAACATCTTATTTCAATTTTGTGTAGGATTCTTTATACATTATGTTGCTGTTTTTGATTTTTTTAGGTTGCTTGAGTCTTGATTGAAATTTTATTCGGTTCATATTAATATGTTTGAGTCATTTTATTTTCTGAATCTATAAGTTTTGTCAAGTCTTGTGTTTCCATATTTGTCATCAAATCCTAGTAGTATTTTTCTTGGTTTATTTTGTTTCTTGTTTTTGGTTTGAATGCTTGATCTAAAATCTGTTGTGTTTTGATCCTTTGGTGCTTTTTATTTTTAGTTTGAGTTCATATTTGTGTGTTAGATCCACACAAATTCCTTTACACTAATTCCATTGTGTTTTTGTTGGTGTATCATTCTGTTTTTTGTTTCCAGATTTGTTGAATCCTCTATTTTCCACCATTCTGTTTTCGCTGAGTTTGTTTATGAAAAATAAATGCAACATAAGAAAATTATGAGCCTCTGGATTTTACTAGATTGAGGTGTTAGCAAGAGGACAAAAAAAGAATCAGTTGAAAAAAGAAATAGAAAAAAAAGATAAATATTACAAAAGCAGTGTACAATCCTGACGCTACAACTGGCGGTTCTGAGCACTGATTTTAGACAAATTATTAAAATTAAATGGTGCATGCGTTTGGAGTGAAACAAACGCCAAAAATTTGTTGAGATCTTGATATGTTTGAATATAAATTTTCAGAAGCAAATATTAAAAGGCCAGCTCAGCATAAATCTGTGAAAATCACGCATTCTGGACCACAACAATTTGTTTCAATGGTGTTGTTTTTGGTTTTTAAATCAAATCTAGTGCTATTCCATAGGTTCCTTTTTGTGTGCCATCCTTTCTTTGAGTACCTTTTTATTTTCTTGTCTAATTTCATTGGAACTCTTTCTAGTTGTCACATTTAATTCCATTTGTGTGGTACTGTTTTTCAAATTAATTTGTTTCTTGCTTTCTTTCTTTGACCTCTAAGCTTTGTGATGGATTAAATATCAATTGGTGCCTTGGAGCGCGATCTCTTCTAAGTGGCGAGTACGGGGTGTCACCATGCACACCTTCTCTGTGGTCTCGCCTGCCGCTATCACGATCTGCTTTACTTGCACATCATGCATGTTCTGGTAAAGCTCTCAGCCTTCTCTACTTGGCCATTTGTCTGTGGGTGCTCGACGGATGCAAACACCTGCTGTATTCCCACCTCTTCACACAGCTTCTTTAGTAGGTGACTTGCAAACTGAGTCCCATTGTCTGACACCAGGCGCTTAGGCACACCAAACCAGCACACAATGTTCTTCCATACAAAGCTCTCGATCTTGTGTGCGGTGATCTGGGCTACTGGTTCCGCTTCGATCCACTTGGTGAAGTATTCAATCGCCACCACCAAGTACTTCATGTGCCTGACAATGGGAAAGGTCCCAGAATGTCAATTCCCCAAGTATGAAACGACCATGGGCTGTAAATTGACTTTAACTCTTCTGGAGGCGCCTTGTGCCAATCGGCGTGCTGCTGGCATTGCTTGCAACAATGTGCATACTTCTTGCAGTCCTCCCTCATCGTTGGCAGTAATAACCTGCACGGAGGGTTCTTGCAGCCAGAGCTCGTCCCCCGACGTGACTCCCACATATACCTTCATG
Source organism: Phaseolus vulgaris (assembly GCF_000499845.2). Classification (NCBI taxonomy): domain Eukaryota; kingdom Viridiplantae; phylum Streptophyta; class Magnoliopsida; order Fabales; family Fabaceae; genus Phaseolus; species Phaseolus vulgaris. Next base: position 17,669,954 of record NC_023752.2, read on the forward strand.
GAGCTCGGCCATAATTCTAGTGCATTTTTCTCCGTGCACACATTCTAGGAGTGGGTGTGTAAACCCAAACCTGTACATCTCGCCATCGATCATGGTGAACTTGCTGGAGTTCTTCTTTATCTTCCTAGCCTCCATCGAATCCAGCGGGAGAAGGCCATCTGCCAGGCAGCGCTGGTACTGTGTTATCCATGTGTCTGGCTCATGCGTGGCGCAGACCTGCGTCATGTTCACCCTCTCCCCCCGACATGCTCTTATTCTCGGCGATCTCAAGGTCTCTTGGGTCAAGGACCTGTGACTCCTCGCCGCTTTCTCCGTCGACTTGCTTATCTGCAGAACCAGGTGGTCTGCCACAAATGCTCTAGGCGTCTTTAGAGTTTCTTGGATCACTGTCCTCTGCCTACCCCCTTGCCCGAACTGGCGAGCTTGGCTAGTAAGTCAGCTCGGGCATTTTGCTCTCTGGGCACATACACCACTCCAAATGAGACAAAGGAACTCTTCAACTCCTGCACATACTCCAAGTAAGCCGCCATTTGTGGATCCTTGGCCTGGAACTCGCCTGTTACTTGTCTCGTGACCAACAGTGAGTCACTCTTGGCCATCAGCACCCTAGACCCCATCTCCTTAGCCAGCAAGATTCCGGCGAGCAACGCTTCATACTCTGCTTGATTGTTGCTGGCTTTAAAAGCAAATCTTAGGGATTGTTCTATCAGCACGCCGTTGGGCCCTTCTAGAATGACTCCAGCACCGCTACCCTGCTGGTTAGACGATCTGTCCACCGAAAGTACCCAACGAAAATCGTCCCCTTCAACTCGTGCTGCTTCTAACGAGAGCTCGACCACAAAATCAGCGAAAATCTGCCCCTTGATCGGTCGTCGGGGCTCATATTTGATGTCGAACTCTGACAGTTCCACCGCCCACTTCACCATTCTCCCAGCTACATCAGGCTTCTTCAAGACTTTCTGGATGGGCAGGTCGGTCATCACCAGCACTGTACAACTGTGAAAATAGTGGCGCAACCTCCTCGCCGAAAATATTACAGCCAGTGCAGCTTTCTCCAAGGCCTGATACCTTACCTCCGGGCCTTGTAACACTTTGCTGACGAAATAAATAGGCTTCTGAGCCTGGTCTTGATCTTGGGCGAGCACCGCACTCACCGCCCTCTCAGTTACAGCAAAATACAACCTGAGAGGGATTCCTACTAAGGGTTTGCACAAAACCGGCGGGCTCGCCAGGTACTCTTTAAGCTTCACGAAAGCTTCTTCGCACTCCTTCGACCAGACAAACATGTTGTTTCGCCTCAAACATTGAAAATACGGATGGCCCTTCTCTCCACTAGCTGATACGAAACGAGACAGGGCGGCCATCCGACCTGTAAGCTGCTGCACTTCCTTCACGGTAGCCGGGCTCCTCATCGCCAAAATGGCAGCACACTTATCAGGATTTGCCTCTATTCCTCTCTCAGTTAAGAGGAAACCCAAGAATTTCCCTGCCTCCACGCCAAAAATGCACTTCTCGGGGTTTAGCTTCAATCTGAACTTGGCAATTGTGGTAAACAACTCCTGCAGATCTGAGACGTGTTTGCTCTTCTCTAGCGAGGTCACGACCATATCATCTACGTACGCTTTCACATTCCTTCCCAGCATCGGTGCAAGTACCTTATCCATCAATCTTTGGTACGTTGCCCCAGCATTCTTCAGCCCGAAGGGCATCACTTTGTAGCAGTAGCACGATCTCTCAGTCATGAAGGCAGTTTTCTCTTCATCCATAGGATGCATCTTTATCTGATTATACCCCGAGAAGGCGTCCAGAAAACTCATCAACTTGCACCCTGCTGCACTGTCGACCAGGGCATCTATGCTTGGCAAAGGGTATGAATCCTTTGGACAAGCCTTGTTTAAGTCTGTGAAGTCGACGCACATGCGCCACTTCCCGTTGCTCTTCTTCACCAGTACGACATTAGCCAACCACTCAGGGTACTGGACCTCCCTGATATGGCCTGCGGCGAGGAGCTTCTACGTTTCATCCCTAATCGCCTGTCTCCTCTCCTCGTTAAACTTCCTTCTTCTTTGCCGCACTGGTCTGACTTGTGTGTCCATTGCCAAATGGTGACACAAGAAGTCGGGGTCAATTCCCGGCATGTCTGAAGCAGACCATGCAAAAGCATGCAGATGCCGTTCTATCACCTTGGCGATCTGGTCTTGGAGCTCACCCTCCAAAGATCTTCCCAGCTTGAAGACCTTGCTCCCGATCTCCCTCTCGAGCCACTCCTCGACGGGTTTGGGTCTGGTTTCCCTGGCAATCACCGCCCTGGCGATTCCCGACTCTATCGCTTCCTCTGGGCGGTTTCTCGCCTCTTCTTCCCGATCGGCGTTCTCTCCCCTGGCTTCAGCGTCTATCATGACGACATCGCCGTCGGCGGTCACCTCCGTTGCCGAGGCAACAACTCGCCCCTCCGTCGGCCTGGGCTCCACACCGAGAGCCGGCGTCGTTGTGATGTAACTTACTGACCTCTTATTCTTCAGGCTATTTTCATAGCACTTCTTCGCCTCCTTCTGGTCAGATCTAATGGTGATCACCACCCCCTCCATTGATGGCAACATAACCTTCATGTGCCTGGTTGAGGGCACAGCTCCTATTCTGTTGAGGGTTGGTCTCCCCAACAGAATGTTATATGCTGAGGGGGCATTTACGACGAGGTACTTGATCTTCTCCGTCCTCGAGGCCACCTAATTTGTGAACGTTGTTCTCAGCTCGATGTACCCCCTGACCTCCACCTGGTCGCCAGCGAACCCATATAAGCATCCTCCATAGGGCCTTAGCTGGTCAAGGGGTAGCTGCAGCTGCGTGAAAGTAGGCCAGAACATTACATCTGCCGAGCTTCCTTGGTCCACCAGTACCCGGTGGACTTTCCTTCCCGCCGTGACGAGCGAGATAACTATGGGATCGTTGTCGTGAGGCACAACGTCCCTAAGATCCTCCTTTGTGAACGTGATGTCCACATCTAGCGAGTGATCCTCGAACATATCCACCGTCATCACAGACCTTGCGTACTTCTTCCTTTGTGATGCAGTGCATCCACCACCCGAGAAACCTCCAGCGATGGTGTGGATCTTGCCATGAGTGGGCATCTCATGCTGCTGAGCCTCACCACTCGCCGGCTGGGAGCTCGACGCACCACCCGTCCTCTTGTCCAGCAGGTAATCATTCAAGAAACCGCTCTTGACCAGGTCTTCAAGCTGGTATCCCAGGGCCAAACATGAATCAACGGTGTGACCAAAACTCTGGTGGAACTCACACCAGGCGTTTGGTAAGGACAGATTTGCCCATCCAAAAGGTGCTAAAGAAACCAGACGTAGCGGGAAGGATGGTCAAGTGGGCGGTGGAATTGTCTGAGTTCGACATTCAGTACGAGCCCCGAGGACCGATAAAGGGGCAGGTGTTCGCCGACTTTGTGGTCGAGCTGTCGTCGGTCGCGACACCTTCAGAAGGTTTAGACTTCCGATGGGTATTATCAGTGGATGGCTCCTCCAATCAGCAGGGGAGCGGCGCTGGGGTCATTTTGGAAGGCCCGAACGGAGTGCTGATCGAGCAGTCCCTCCGCTTTGCCTTCAAGGCTAGCAACAATCAGGCGGAGTATGAAGCCCTGATCGCAGCAATGTTGCTAGCAAGAGAAATGGGAGCAAGAAGTCTGGTTGCTAAGAATGACTCTTTGCTAGTCACCGGGCAAGTTACAGGGGAGTTCCAGGCGAAAGATCCCCAGATGGCAGCTTACCTGGAATACGTACAGCTCCTGAAGACGTCCTTCACCGAGTTTGAACTAATTCATGTGCCGAGAGAGCAAAATGCCAGAGCAGACCTACTTGCCAAGCTGGCCAGCTCAGGCAAGGGGGGAAAACAGAGGACTGTCATTCAGGAGACCTAGAAGGTACCGCGAGCGTTCGTGTCAGACAACCAGGTACTTCAAGTGTACAAATCGATGGAGCGTCTGACGATCGGTCATCGTTCACTGTCTCAAGAGACGTTGAAAGCGCCGAGGGTTAGAGCGCGACCGGCAAAGACCGACGAGGCAATGGAAGTCTGCGCTGTTAGGGAGCCCGACACGTGGATAACACCGTACCAGTTGTACTTAGAAGATGGTGTACTCCCACTTGACCCGACAGAGGCAAAGAGAATAAAGAGGAGCTCGAGTAAGTTTACTTTGATTGACGGGAACCTGTTTAGATTTGGGTTTTCTCATCCTGTGCAGATTTGCATGTATGGCGAGCAATGCACTAGGCTTATGTCAGAGCTACACGAGGGGGTGTGCGGAATTCATGTAGGTGGTCGCGTTTTGGCAAGTAGGATCCTACGCGCGGGGTACTACTAGCCAACGCTGAAGGAAGACTGCGTGAAGTATGCTCAACGTTGCAAACAGTGTCAACTTCATGCAGACTGGCATAAGGCACCTCCCGAGGAGTTGAAGTCCATCCACAGCCCGTGGCCATTTCACACATGGGGAATCGACATCCTAGGACCTTTTCCCCTGGCGATAAGGCAGATGAAGTTCCTCATCGTGGCCATTGAGTATTTCACCAAGTGGGTGGAGGCAGAACCAGTCGCGCACATCACCGCACAGAAAGTCGAGCACTTTGTCTGGAAGAACATTGTCTGTCGTTTCGGAGTACCCAAGAGGCTGGTCTCCGACAATGGCACCCAGTTCACAAGTCATCAGCTAAGGAAGATGTGCGAGGAGTTAAAGATACAGCAGGTTTTCGCCTCGGTGGAACACCCACAAACCAATGGGCAAGTGGAGTCAGCCAACCGAGTGCTGCTCAGGGGGCTGAAGCGAAGACTAGAGAAAGCTAAAGGAAACTGGGCAGAGGAGGTCCCCAGAATCGTATGGTCCTACCATACCACTCCACAGTCCAGCACCCATGAGACACCCTTTAGCCTTGTCTACGGGACAGATGCCATGATTCCCGTGGAGATACAGGAGAGCTCCCCCAGGTTTTTGAATTTCATTGCCGAAGAATCCAACGAAGAACGAAAGATGAATCTCGACCTACTGGACGAAGTGCGAGAAGAAGCCAGAGTTAGTGCTAAAGCCGTCAAGAGAAGAGTGGAACGGAGGCACAACTCCGAGGTGAGGCTCAGGCGTTTCCAGGAAGGTGATCTGGTGATGAGAAAGGCGCATCAGAATGAGATGGAAAACAAGTTGTCTCCAAAGTGGACAGGTCCATACAGAGTGGTTGAGGCATTGGAAAATGGAGCTTATCGGCTGGAAACTCTCCATGGAGGAGCAATTCCCAGAACGTTGAACGCCACCCATTTGAAATTTTATTTCAGTTAAGTTGTAAAGTAGTTGCGTTCTCGCGCTAAAGACACACTCAGTGTATATACTGAAAACAGTTGAACAGATAAGGGGGCACTCTTTTCCCTAAGGAGGGTTTTTAACGAGGCCACCCAATGAAAAGATTATCAGCATATCAAGTGTGCGAGAGTTTTCAAGTTAAAATCCTCCTCGCCCCAGGCGCGAGCGCAAGTGATCGGTTAGGCCTTATTCGCCCTAGGCGCGAGTATGGGCGCTAATCTAAGTCCTCCTCACCCCAGGCGTGAGTGCAGGCGACTAGGGTTCGAAAAGCCAGGGGTGCTAGTAAGACCAAGAGAGGGAAAGGAAGGATTTCGACAAACGTCCTTACGCACTTGGCATATACCAATATTGGCCCAGTAAAGCTCTTAGTTCAAACCCTTCTCACCCCAGGAGTGAGGCAGGGAAAGAACGACCAGATCCGCCCAAGGTCGATGACCTTGGGGAAGATAAGAGGGGCTATCGAGAAACACTCTTCTTCCCCCAAAACAAGGCATCACCTCTGACGATCGATGTCAAAGTCCTTTATGCACTTAGCGCTAGAGCGACAGAGAAGCAAGGTGAAGACCGAAGAACGATGACTGATGAGTTGTTGGTGGATATGCTAGTGCGTAGTGCCTTGTCGGAGGAAGCTTTTCCAAACAAGTTCTTACACAACAAGCCGAAGCAGACAAACTATGCCTAGTCAGTCATCTAGTACGAAGCTGTGCATAAGAACTGTTAAAGACAAAGCTAAGGGAGTTGTTAGTCGTGATCAAGGTAGAGGCCAAGATCAAAGAGTACAGATCGCGCTAAACCTAAGCTAGTTAACAGTTAGTTGTGTGCAAAAAGAAAGATGAAGCTTAAGAAGATACGAGAGAGAAACATATAGTTGAAGCAAGTACATATTCACACGAAGGTCTATACAAGTTTCAAGTACAAGAATTGTGCAGAAATATGAAATTACAAGAAGAAAACTCAAAAAGGAGGAATGAGCTTGCCATCTACCACTTCGTGGTAGATGCTGAACTGCGTAAGGTCCACATCTGGAAGAACGCAACAAATTTGCTCGAATGCCAGCTCGAATCCATCAGCAAGGGCGTCAGCACCCACGTTCATAAGCTCGGCGTTCTCAACTTCGAGCTCTTGCTTTGAAGTCTCCAAGGCGTTCTTCTCAGTGGTGAGGGAAGCAATGGAAGAGGCAGCTTCTTCCAATTTGCCCTTTGCTTCGGCAAGCTCGACCTTCACTGCAGAAAGCTCGCTCACTGCCTTCTCAAGTTTCTTCCCCCCATCAGTGGCCTCCTCCTTGGTAGACTTGAGATCCCCCGCTAGTTGTGAGTTCAGTTGGCGTAGGGAGGAAGTCTCAGCCTCCAGGTTAATTACTTTGCTCCTCAGCTCCACCACTTCGCTGTCCAGAGTATTGACAGTTTGCCCCATCAAGATCTCAGTCTTGATGGTCTCCTAGACCTGCGATAGGTACTCTCTCCTGGATTTTTCCACCATATCCCTCATTAGCGCTACGGACCCTTGGGCAGCCTCAAAGTCACTCTGCAGTGACTCCTTGTCGTGCTCAAGCTCCTTGACCCTCTTCTCCAGGACCAGTTGCTTGCGGTGCTGGGTGGAAAACTCTAGGGAAAGCACTATCTGCTTGGCCAAGTGTGTGTCCACCTCTTGCCCACTCCATTCGAGAAGCTCCCGGCTGCGTATGAAATGTCGAACCAAGGCAATGACTCGACTGAAATTTTCATTGCTAGCACCAGAGCTGCTTGGCTGCGAGCTGGCCTCACCACCTTCGGCAGTAGCAGCAGAGGTTGGCGGTGGTGGTGATGCAGGAAGTCTTGGGAAACCCCCCAAGCGGGCAGAATCACTCCCAGCAGGTGGAGCGGGTTGACCAATAGCTTGGCCTGCTAGGGGTGGGGGTGGAAGTGATGCTGGAGACGGAAGTTGGGGCGTTGGAGATGGTAGGCGCTGAGGGGAGGGGGAGGAAGTTGGTGCTGGGGAAAATTGAGTAGGAGGAGGTGGGGGTGAACCCTCCTCGATCTGCACCACTTCGATTTCCCCAGGCCTAAGGGATGAAGGCCCCCAACCTCTTGGTGTTTCCTCTTGCGATGTATAAGAGGAGAGCCAGAACTCTCCTCCTCGGTTGAGGGGGTAGGAGCAGCAGCGGCCGCAACAGTTGCGGGAAAGGCCTTTACTAGGCTTCTTCTCTTCTTCTCTGGCTCGGGGCCTTCAGCTGGCGCGACCGAGAGAGGTGGAGCCGCGATGGGCTCGGTGGTAGAGGAGGAAGAACCAGTCCCCTTGGCACCCCTGGTCCGGGCAAGCTCCAGTAATGCCCTCCTCCTATCTTTCCCTGAAGTCATGTCTACATCAAGGGTAAAAAGAAGAGTTAAATGGCATAATTATGCAAGTGGATAGAATGTTATGCAAGTATGCATGAGAGTGTGCAAGTATTCTAAGAGGTGCAAGAAGAAGAGCCTACCTATGTACTTCTTCAGAGACACCACATCAAACTCGTGTTTGATGAGAAGGGCCGAGTTATATTTTGCCCCTAGGAGCAACCTACACAGCTCGCGCTCGTAGGGAGCCATGACTTCAAGGCCCCGGGGTTTCTTAAACTCGACTGCAGGAACCCAATAAAGGGGAAACCCCTCGAGCAGCGTTGGGCTTTGCTGGGTAGCAGATATTATGTAGAACCTGCCTTTCCAATCTTTAAACGATTGCTGGTACAGGCCCAAGATCACTCGTCCAGCAACTCCATTCAGGCTGACCCAAGACCTATCCCCAGGGTTCTTCGCCTCGAAGAAATGTAGGAAGACGTCTACAGAGGCGTTATGCCCAAAGTAGTTGCAGAGGATCTCGAATGCCCGTATGAAAGCCCAGGCATTCGGATGGAGTTGGCAAGGGGCGACGTTCAACTCCATCATCAGCTCCTTCTCAAAGAAGGTGAAGGGCAAGCGCAACTTCAACCTTTTGAAGATGGCGGAGTATATGAAGGTGAAGGGCACCTCATTGGTAGTCCTATCGTCTGCGCAGATTGGCATCCCTCGAGGAGGAATGCGTATACGAACGTTGAAATCATTCTCCCTGTCGATGGCGCAGGAGGGCTCATCAGGGTCGTTGCTCAGAAGGTTTTGAGGTGGCCTTTCGGTAGTTGAGTGGAAGTTTCGGCCAACAATGCCAGGGGGGCCCAGTCATAGACCCTGGCGTTGTCCTGATAGTAAGGTGCATCAGGTGGAGGTGACGCTGGTGCACTTGCTGAAGGCTGTGCACCAGAGGATGAGGCGACGATGCGAGCAGTTTGCTTCAAGCGAGCCATTGCGAGATAACTACAATGGAGGAAAGCAAAAAGTCAGATGAACGGAAGAAAAGGGAATGATGAATGGTTCGGTGAAAAACAGAGGAAGTGAAGGAGAAAGAAAGGTCCAGGCGAAGAAGAGGAAGAGGGAGAAGTAGAAAGCGAAGTGAGAAACGCAAAAAACCCTAGCGCGGGTTGAGAAGAAGAAAAACAAAGAAGATGAATGCATGGTAGTGAAAAGGGTGAATGCAATCGGTGAAAAGAACCTAAATAGATCAAGGAAGAAGAAAAGTCATACCTTTAGATGATCGCGGAAGGTCTTGAGGTAGAAAGCTTGAAGAAAGTTGGGCGCGCAGAGAGGAGATTTGAAGTAAGTCTGAGAGTTGGAGTATTGAAGAAGATAATGAAACAGTGAAGGCGCGCGCCTATTTGAATAAGGGAAGCATTAGCGACACTCCACGCTGGCCGTTGATGCGTCCACGTGTCGCGAGATTAAGGGAGGAAGTCATAACGTCAAAAGGCAACACGTGAGGTGGCACGTGATGTGGCCCCACTTGCCACGTGGACCGAGGGCGCGACCACTTAGTCTCTTCGCTGAGAACGAGTTCACAGCTCGAGACTGGGGGGCTTGTGACCCGGTCGGTCATCGGTAGTCGATGACGTCAGCATCAGATAACCACGTGGACCACTCGCAGGGTGGCACGTGGATCAGGTGGCAGAGAAATCAGGGAGGAGATCACCCAGTACGGTGATCGGTGGTCAGTAACCGAGTGGCCACCGACAGATCAGTTCCAAGATAAACACCCGGGGGGAGAACGCGAGAAGCAATAAAGCACCGATCAGTCATCGGGTGCGTGGTCATCGGGGTTTCGTGTTACATGTAGTTAAACTGGGACTGAGATTCCCAGCGAGAGCGTTACGCATGGACTTCGCATGATCATATCTCAGAGAAAGAGGAGCTGCTCGCCGGTAGAATCGTGCACGAGAATGGCCTGAGGGAGTTAGTAAACCAGTCAGTGATTGGTGACTCTCTTAACCCATTACGTGCATGACATCGTGAAGGGGAAATCGTTTATGCAGAGAGCAATGCTTGGTGAGTATGCCTAGTCCAGCCACACCTGGCGTTCTCCTGGGAGTGTGCGATTCACCCAGATGGAAGAAACACGCTAAGTTACTCCGCAAGGGAATAACTTAGGCGCACAAAGAGATGCGCTAGAGCCCTTCAGGTAGTGGCACGTGTACGGTTAGATGTGAGTTGCATGCCTCCACGTGTCACCATCTGAGAGGGGCGCGGCCAAGATAAAGGTGCACTCCGCGTCGTGAAAGGTACACAAAAAACACACACCCACGTTTTTACGGATTGTGGTACGTTTTCGTACAATAGCGTAACAGAATTCTGACACATGCAAAGGATAGCGTAACAGAATTCTGTTAGGCACAGACACAGAGACAGAGAGATTCAGTGAGATTTTTGTTGGTGGTTCTGTGACCTAACTTGAGCGTCGGAGTGCAAACGGCCGCTAGAGGCGTCGTCTGTGTTTTTTGCAGGTTGCGCTTGAAGTTCCCGGAGAAGGTTCTAAGAGCATTCTTGTGGATAACACAGTTGCATAGGCGGGGTAAGGAAGCGACAAAGCAATTCCTCCACGCTGGAGTTGGCAACAGGATCAGTTCCCTTGCCCCGACTTCTGGCTAGGGAATGATGATCTGATAACTTCGTCCTTCGTATTCGTACCCCTTGAAGGCCCTAAACAAGCCTTCCTGATCTTTCGGCGATGTCCCTCTTTCGACGGTCTCTGATCACTTGGTCGCCTAAGCTCACATACGGCGACTATGACACAAGCCTGGTGACCGCCGGTTAGATATGCTAGAGATCGGAGAACGCCAACTTAACGATTGGCGACTACACAGACTTCCCAATGTACTTCCCTTCCGTCAGCCAGGTGTTCCGCTCAACACGCCTATTTTATTGCTTGCTGCCACGTCATCACTCCTGACTACCTGGTCGGTACAATTTTAATTACCTATTTCCAAGAGGAACAAAGGCAAGGGCAGCAACAAACACATACTAAATACACCACACACATTGGAAGACCCAACAAAGAAGAGACAGCAAAGGAAGTGCCAATAGAAAATAAACAAAGGGAGTTTCATCTAATTTCTTTGCAACTTAACTCTTGTTAATTACTTGTTAATTAAACAATTAGACGGTAAGTGTGTCTTCAAGGGCTACAAGTGTCCAAGAAGCCTCACCTAGGGTGGACTAGCTTAAAACTATCTAGCTTAGCTTTTGTTAATTGTTTTAATTACATCAATTGCCTTAGTTAGCTACGCTTGGTTTTTTGTCTTGTTTAAGCTTTGATAATTTTGGTTGGGTTGTTAAATAGTTTGCATTGTTTCTTGCATTAAAAATTTGATTTCTCCAACCTCAATGTGTTTTAAGTGGTTTACCAAGAGAAAGATTTGTGGAAGATCTTGAGGGATAGTTTTTGGCTAAGGCAAGACTTGGTATTTAAGTAGTCCATTGTGACTCACCTCTCTTACCTGGAAAACTACCTTCTTCAACTTCCCTCATTTTTCTCAAAGTAAAACATTTCTAGACACAAAGTTCTAGTCATGTCTTCTTATTCTTCAAAGTCTATGGAAAGTGATGTGAAATCCATCAAATCCCTTTTGAAACAACTTGCCAAGGATGTTCAATTAATTTCCTACAGACAATTGGAGAACGAGTCTAAAATCAATGAACTAACTATAGCAAAGGAAGAGAAATCTCAAAATTCCAAAAAGACACATACTCATGCATCGCATTCCGAAGATAATGAGTCTCTAGGGGAGGAAAGCCTTAGAATCAATGATTACTAGCAACCACCCCCTACAAGACATAGGCAAAGGGAGCAAGAGGGCCCAAGGGAGGTTAGGGTAGACCTACCTCATTTCCAAGGTAAGGAAAACGTAGAAATATATCTAGATTGGGAAACGAAAGTAGAGCAACTCTTTGCTTGCCATAGGGTGAGTGAAGAACGAAAGGTACCCTTAGTCACCCTTAGCTTCCAAGGGAATGCCATGTATTGGTGGACCTCTCTCGAAAGAGAAAGACGTCTTCATAGGGAACCTCCCATTGAATATTGGAATGACCTTAGGGGAGCCCTAAGACGTCGCCACATACCTTCCTACTACCATAGGGAGTTAATGGACAAGCTCCAAAGACTCCAACAAAAGAACATAAGTGTGGAAGAGTATAGGCAGAAAATGGAGCTCTACATGATGAGAGCATCCATTAGAGAGGAAGAAAGCACCACCATATCTAGATTCCTTAGTGGCCTCTCTCTTGAGATAAAAGATAGGGTTGAACTCCTTCCTTATCAAGACTTGAATGATTTGGTTCAACTTTGCATTAAAGTTGAGCAACAAAATTTGCGCAAAACTTCAAGTCAAAGGGTGGGTTCATACTCTAGCTTTTATCCCAAGAAAGACTATAAGAGGGAGGGTAGCACATCTAGAGAAAAACCAAAGGAAACTACCAAGCCCTTAGCAAAAGATGCCTCCATCCCACCCATCCGAACTAGGGACGTTAAGTGCTTTAAGTGCTATGGAAGAGGGCATGTGCAAGCACAATGCCCAAACCAAAGGACTTTGTTCTTAAAAGGTGTAGACGAATACACTAGTGGTGAGGATGAGACAAGTGAGAGAGAGGAAGGGGGAGAGGATGAGAGGGTAGCTCCATTAGAGGGAGAATTGTTAATGATTAGGAGAACCCTCAACAATCAACCTAGCACATCCATGGAAACACAAAGGGAGAAGATCTTTCATACAAGGTGTAATGTTTTAGAAAATATTTGTTCCCTCATTGTGGATAGTGGATCTAGTTGTAATTGTGGTTGTGCTAGAATGGTTGATAAGCTTAATCTACAAGTAGTTCCTCATCCAAAACCTTACAAACTACAATGGATCAATGAAAATGGGGAACTAAGTGTAGATAAGCAAGTGGAAATCAAGTTTTCCATAGGGAACTACAAAGACAAGATTTTATGTGATGTAGTGCCTATGGAAGCTTGCCACATTTTATTAGGGAGACCATGGCAATTTGATAAGAAAACCTTGCATGATGGTCTCACTAACGAGATTTCCTTCACCCATAAGCATAGGAAGTTTGTACTTAGTCCTTTACCACATTCTCAAGTGGTAAAAGACCAAATACAAATGAAACATAAGAGGGATGAGGAAAAAAAAAGTGCTAGAAAAAGAGAAAATCCTTAGGGATAGAAAGGCGTGGGAGAAGAGTGTTCCTTCCCACAAGGTTGCTCAACAAGAAAAACCTTTTGAAAACATCTTGGAAAATTTGCTTTTTGTTGAAAAACCTAGCCTAATCTTTTGTAAGGGAACACTTGCATGCACTGCCACAAGTAATGAACCCATGAGTCTACCTCCTCAGGTGAAAAATCTTTTAAGTGAATTTGAAGATATATTCTCTAATGAAGGACCCATTGGACTCCCTCCCATTAGAGGTATAGAACATCAAATTGACTTCACTCCGGGGGCAAGCCTACCAAATAGGCCCGCTTATAGAACTAACCCCAAGGAAACCAAGGAGATAGAGTCACAAGTTCAGGACTTGTTGGAGAAGGGTTGGGTTCACAAGAGAATAAGCCCTTGTGCTGTACCTGTCTTGTTGGTGCCAAAAAAAGATGGAAAATGGCGTATATGTTGTGATTGTAGAGCAATTAACAACATCACCATCAAGTATAGGCATCCAATCCCAAGGCTTGCTGACATGCTTGATGAGTTACATGGGTCAACCATATTTTCTAAAATTGACCTTAAAAGTGGGTATCACCAAATTCGAATCAAAGAGGGTGATGAGTGGAAAACTGCTTTTAAGACCAAGTTTGGATTATATGAGTGGTTGGTGATGCCATTTGAGCTCACTAATGCCCCTAGTACATTCATGAGGCTCATGAATCATACCTTGAGGGATTGTATAGGTAAATACGTAGTAGTTTACTTTGATGATATCTTAGTGTATAGAAAAACCCCAGAAGACCATCTAAGTCACCTTAGGGAAGTTCTTCTAGTGCTTAGGAAAAATAGTTTATTTGCCAATAGTGATAAATTCACCTTTTGTGTAGATAACATAGTTTTCCTAGGTTTCATAGTTAACAAAAGGGGGGGTGCATGTTGATCCCGAGAAGATCAAAGCCATCCGAGAGTCGCCAACTCCGCAAAATGTCAACGATCTAAGAAGTTTCCATGGGCTAGCTAGCTTTTATAAACGTTTTGTACCTAATTTTTCAAGCTTAGCTTCCCCTCTCAATGAACTTGTCAAAAAAGATGTTGCATTTTGTTGGAGTGATAAGCATGAGCAAGCCTTCCAAAGGCTAAAGGCTCAACTCACCAATGCACCAATTCTAGCTCTCCCAAATTTTTCTAAAACCTTTGAGATAGAATGTGATGCATCAGGAGTGGGCATAGGTACGGTATTGTTGCAAGGTGGACGCCCCATTGCATATTTTAGCGAAAAACTCCATGGTGCCACCCTCAACTATCCCACCTATGACAAAGAGCTTTATGCTCTTGTGCGAGCCCTAAAGACTTGGGAACACTACCTTGTGTCCAAAGAATTTGTAATCCATAGTGATCACGAGTCTTTAAAGTATTTAAAGGGCCGCATAGGAAACACTGGATTGTATATATGTTGGTCCTTCCAAGATGACGCCAACCCCACTATATATGAACGCAATAACATGATGAAGATATGATATGAACATGTTATGGATTCAATAAGAGTTGGAATATGATTAGACACTTTTTAAGAATTGGATCAATGTTCTTAATCAATCCAGAACTTACCAAAACACAAGTAACCAAGCCAAACTCACATAAAACCCATTTTTTGGTCATATGAACCATGTGAAACAAGGAAGAACACAAAAGCACCGTTTGAAACTCCAAGAAAAACATTTAAAACCACAAGAACATAAAACTAAAGCAAATTACCGAACATAAACACAAACTAAACAAGTTCTACCGATTGAAACAACAGGAAACAACAAAGACATGTTTTAGGGTTTGTTTTGGAATGGAAATGGAGGAAGAAGATGAAAAGGACAAGGAAACTTATGTGGTTGGAGCTCTTGGAAATGTGCACGCCACTTGAAGGATGGTTGGCTTCAAGACGAGTGTTGTTGCCGCCACTTGAGAGACCAAGAATTCACTCAAGATAAGACTAGAAGAGAAGAAGACACAAGTCTCTCAAAATCACTCACCAATTTGGTAGAGGTTCATTACTCACAAAATCAATATTATTATTTCAAAGACCTAAGCCTTGCTTTTATAATGAGGAGGACCGGTCATAAGTACAAGAGAAGCTTACAAGAGAAGCTTTGAAAGGTTACCTTCTAACTCCTCCTATTCTAACGCCTAAAGGTTCTATACAAAGGAGGTGTCTTAGGTTTCCCTCTTTAGCACCTTCCTAAACAATACTCTATATGTTTTACAATTTTATACAAAAGTAATTATAAAAAGAGAAAACATTTAAAGTCTACTACCTAAATCCTTAGCTTTTCTCCTTGTAATCCTTAGAGGTATAAAGGATGATGACCTAATGTGTCTTTGAGAATCTTGAACTTCAACCTCATTCTCTTCTTCTTCTTGATCTCTATCACCACTACCCTGTTTGTTCGAAGAACCATATACAGAAAGCACCCATCTGAAACCCGTTCCTTCCTGATGTGTAGTTGCCGAGGAGAGTTCTACCACAAAGTCAGCTTAAACTTGGCCCTTGATGGGGCCTCTAGGCTCATACTGTACGTCAAACTCAGAAAGTTCTACTGCCTAACGCATCATTCTGCTTGCTACATCCGGTTTTTGTAAGACCTTGCATATTGGGAGGTCTGTCATTACTATCACAGTGAAACTCTAGAAGTAGTGGCGAAGCCTTCGTGCCGAGAACACTACTATTAGAGCTGCCTTTTCTAAGGCCTAGTACCTCACCTCTGGCCTTTGCAGTACTTTGTTGAAAAAGTAAATCAGCTTCTGCACCCGATCTTGCTCTTGCAATAGAACTGAGTTGATCGCCTTCTTCGTG
Organism: Phaseolus vulgaris; assembly: GCF_000499845.2. NCBI lineage: Eukaryota > Viridiplantae > Streptophyta > Magnoliopsida > Fabales > Fabaceae > Phaseolus > Phaseolus vulgaris. The sequence goes on from NC_023752.2 coordinate 17,685,656, forward strand.
ACCGCGAAGTACAGGCGTAGTGGGGTACCCAACTCTGGCTTGCATAAAACTGGTGGGTTGGCCAGGTACTCCTTCAGCTTCACAAACGCCTCTTCACACTCTTGGGTCCATACGAACCTGTTGTTTCTCTTCAGGCATTGGAAGTAAGGGTGTCCCTCGCCTCCTCCTGCCGATACGAATTTGGACAGGGCGACCATGCGCCCTATCAACTGCTGCACCTCTTTGACTGAGATCAGGCTCCTCATGCCTATTATCGCAGCTCACTTCTCAGGATTTGCCTATATCCCGCGTTCAGAAAGTAGCAATCCGAAGAACTTGCCTGCCTCAACCCCGAACACACACTTCTCTGGGTTCAGCTTCAACCTGTACTTCGCTATCATGGTGCATAACTGTACCGCCCAGGTAGTCGGAAGTGATGACGTGGCAGCAAGCTATTATATAGGCGTGTTGAACGAGGCACCTGGCTGGCAGAAGGGAAGGAAGTCGGGGGGCTCGTGTAGTCGCCAGTCATTAAGTTGGCGTGCTCCGATCTCTAGCATACCTAAAACGGCGGTCACCAGGTTTGTGAAGAAGTCGCCGGATGCGAACCCAGACGACCAAGTAGTCAGAGATCACCGAAAGGAGGACATCGCCGAGGGATCAGGGAAGCTTGTTCCAGGCTTTCGAAGAAGAGGATGAAGTCGTCAGATGGTCATTCCCTAGCTAGCCAGAGGTCGAGGTCGGGGAACAGCTTACCCGGGCATGTACGATGAAGCAAGTGAAGTAGATCATGATGGCGGCCGGCGAGACCACAGGGAAGGTGTGTATGATGACACCCGTACTCACCACACAGAAGAGATCACGCTCCAAGGCAGTTATGCGCTGAGTTGTTTCCTGCATAAGTAACTTAGCCGAAAACCTGAAGAGTAAGAGGTGACGCTCAAGTCAAGGATGCTCCAGATGGTGACACGTGTACAACTGGATACGAGCCACGTGTCCAGATGTGTAACTGTCAGGAGAGAGAAAATGCACAGGTATATAAGGAATCCTAACGAACTTCTGAGGTACGCGCGTTTTAGAATATTTCTTTTACGCTTGCGAGAACTTGAGTACGCTGAGAGAGAATTTTGCACGGTTCCTGAAGTTCTTAGTTTTCTCTTAGTATTTTGGTGGTTCAGTCGCTGACTTGGGCGTCGGAGCGTGATCGGCCACAGCGGCGCCGTTCTGTCTTTTGCAGGTTCTTGAGGTGAATCAAGGCGAAGGACGGAAGCTAACACGGTGCAAAGTCGATCCATAATTGACGAGGCAAGGCTCTTGCGTCCTGGTCAACAGGCAGGATCACTTCTCAGGATTTGCCTATATCCCGCGTTCAGAAAGTAGCAATCCGAAGAACTTGCCTGCCTCAACCCCGAACACACACTTCTCTGGGTTCAGCTTCAACCTGTACTTCGCTATCATGGTGCATAACTCTTCCAGGTCAGCTACGTGTTGCTCCTTCTACTGAGAGGTGACCACCATGTCATCCACGTATGCTTGGACATTCCGCCCTAACATGGGCGCTAGCACTCTGTCCATTAGTCGTTGGTAGGTGGCCCCTGCATTTTTTAACCCGAAGGGCATGGCCTTATAGCAATAGCAAGACATCTCTGTCATGAAAGTGGTCTTGCATTCGTCCCTTGGGTGCATCATGATCTAGTTGTAAGCAGAAAAGGCATCCAGGAAGCTGAGTAGCCTGCATCCGGAGGCGCAATCCACCAAAGCATCAATACTAGGGAGCTGGTAGGAATCCTTTGGCCAGGCTTTGTTGAGGTCTGTGAAGTCTACACACATCCTCCATTTCCCGCTGGCCTTCTTTACTAGTACCACGTTGGCTAGCCATTCGGGCTACTAGATTTCCCTGATGTGGCCAGCCTTTAATAGCTTCTTCGTCTCTTCTTGTATGACCTGACGCTTTTCTTCGTTGAATTTTCGCCTTCCCTGGCGGACAAGTCGGACCTGGGGATCCATGGTGAGTCGATGACACAAGAAGTCAGGGTCTATCCTGGGCATGTCAACAGCGGTCCATGTGAATGCGTCAAGGTGTCGTGCTATGACCTCAACAACCTGATCCTGCGACTCCTAGCTTAAGGACCTCCCAAGTTTGAATGTCTTCCCATCGATCTCTCTCTCCACCATGCCTCTTGCAGTTTCAGTACAGTTTTCTCGGGCGATCTCTACGCGGGTTACTCCATCTTCTCTTGTGGGCCTGGTAGTAACAAAAAACACCCCTCTCTTCGTTTTAAGGCTGTTTTCATAGCACCTCTTTGCTTCCTTCTGGTCAGATTTGATGGTGATCACTGCCCCCTCAAGGGAAGGCAATTTCATCTTCATAAGCCTTGTGGAGGGAACTGCCTCCAACATGTTCAAAGCTAGTCTTCCTAACAGTATATTATAGGATGAGGGAGCATTAAAAACGAGATACCTAATGTTGGTAGTGCGTGAGGTCGCGCCGTCCGTGAACGTTGTACTCAACTCGATGTGCCCGCGAACCTCCACTTGGTCCCTGGCAAAACCATACAAACATCCGGTGTAGGGCCTTAACTGGTCTGTGGACAGCTGCAACTGGTTGAAGGTTGTCATGAACATCACGTCGGTTGAACTTCCTTGGTCCACTATGACGCGGTGCACCCTCTTTCCTGCTGTGACCAACCAAATCACCACCGGGTCATTATCATGAGGCACGACATCCTGGAGGTCGGCCTTTGTGAAGACGAGGTCGACATCCAGGATCTGGTCTACCTACTGTACCGCCACTGTACTTCTTTTGCTGGGAGGCAGTGTATCCTCCCCTTGAGAATCCTCCTGAGATCACAGGCACCTCGTGCCTTTGATCCGCCCTTGCTGGTCACCAATGCATCGTCCTGCTGCTCTTGAAGATAATCCTTTAAGAAACCGCCTTTCACCAGCTCATCCCGTTGATGCGTCAGGGACAGGGAATTGCGTATGTAGTGCTCATTTGCTTGGTGGCTGTTTCGACTTGCCCCAGCACAAAGCAAGCCAAAACGTGAGGGGGATGCTTGGACCGCACCAAATTCTTCCCTGGCGCAAAGGTGGCCGGATTGAGGAGTGCACCCCCCATATAATAGTTAAATATGCAAAAGGCACTTTTGTACAAGTAGATACACTTTTTTTGAGTAGACATAAGTTCTGTTTTGGGACCTAGAGAACAAATTTTCACGAGAATTTTTGCAGGGATCCTCATAAAAATGGTACAACATTGCCTGCAAACAATTATAATTTTTCAACATGGGGAAGTATTTTTTTTTTTCCAAAGACCCGAAATGTGGAAAATTGGGAAAAATGGAAAAACGTATCTAGACATCGTATTTTTGGGTGATTTTTTCCAGTCCATCACACATTAATATCAAGAAGGTCCCCACCAGGTTTCGTTAAGATTGGCCATGGTTTCGAATTTTCATAAATTTTTTTCAAAACGCTCTATTTTCCAACATTTCAAAAATTCAAAACCACATCAAGATGGCTTGGTTTTGCCACCAAACCTTGTAAACCTCATTCTGGATGCATTTGTGACACTTCCCAACCAAGAATTCTAAAAAACCATGACTTTGAAAATTTCATGATTCATGGCAAACCACCCAGTCTAAAATTTTAGTCAAAACACCTAAATCACCAAACTTGGCTATGCACCAACCATACCAAGATTAATTCCTTTTGTCCCCAAACTTTTCTCACATCACTTTGGAGGCATTTATGAGGTTTGAGTCCAGCCACATTTCCAAAACCTTGATTTTCGTTTTTCACCCCCAACTCCACCAAGTCAAAAAATCAAGCCAAATCACCAAACTTGGCTATGCACCAACAACACCAAGTTCAATTCCTTTTGCTCCCCAACTTTTCCCACAGCACTTTGGAGGCATTTGTGAGGTATGAGTCCATCCACTTTTCCAAAACCATGATTTTCGTTTTTCACCCCACACACCACCAAGTAACAAAATCAAGCCAAAACACCAAAATCACCAAACTTGGCTATGCACCAACCATGCCAATATCAATTCCTTTTGCCCCAAACTTTTCCCACATCACTTTGGAGGCATTTGTGAGGTTTGAGTCCAGCCACATTTCCAAAACCTTGATTTTCGTTTTTCACCCCTCACACCACCAAGCCACAAAATCAAGCCAAAACACCAAAATCACCAAATTTGGCTATGCACCAACCACACCAAGATCAATAACCTTTTCTCCCAAACTTTTCCCACATCACTTTGGAGGCATTTTTGAGGTTTGAGTCCAACCACTTTTTCAAAACCATGATTTTCGTTATTCACCCCACACATCACCAAGTCACAAAATCAAACAAAAACACCAAAATCACCAAACTTAACTATGCACCAACCACACCGAGATAAATTCATTTTGCTCCCAAACTTTTCCCACATCACTTTGGATGCATTTTTGAAGTTTGAGTCCAGCCACTTTTCCAAAACCATGATTTTCGTTTTTCACCGCACACACCACCAAGTCACAAAATCAAGCCAAAACACCAAAATCACCACACTTGGTTATGCACAAACCACACCAAGATCAATTCCTTTTGCTCCCACACTTTTCACACATCACTTTGGAGGCATTTGTGAGGTAGAAGTCCAACCACTTTTCCAAATCCATGATTTTCCTTTTTCAACCCACACACCCCCAAGTTACAAAATCAAGCCAAAACACCAAAATCACCAAACTTATGCCTCAACCATGCTAATATCAATTCCTTTTCCTCCCATACTTTTCCCATATCACTTTCGAGGCATTTTTGAAGTCTGAGTCCAGCCACTTTTCCAAAACCATGATTTTCGTTTTTCACCCCACACACCACCAAGTCACAAAATGAAGCAAAAACACCAAAATCACCAAACTTGACTATGCACCAACCACACCGAGATAAATTCCTTTTGGTCCCAAACTTTTCCCCCAACACTTTGGAGGCATTTTTTAGGTTTGAGTCCAGCCACTTTTCCAAAACCATGATTTTTGTATTTCACCCCACACACCACCAAGTCACAAATTCAAGCCAAAATCACCAAACTTGGCTATGCTCCAACCATGCCAAGATCAATTCCTTTTGCTCCCAAACGTTTCCCACATTACTTTGGAGGCATTTGTGAGGTTTGAGTCCAACCACATTTTCCAAACCATCATTTTCGTTTTTCACTCCCAAACACCACAACCTAACAAAATCAATCCAAAATCACCAAACTTGGCTATGCACCAACCATACCAATATCAATTCCTTTTGCCCCGAAACTTTTCCCACATCACTTTGGAGGCATTTGAGAGGATTGAGTCCACCCAGTTTTGCAAAACCATGATTTTTGTTTTTCACCCTTCACACCACCAATTCACAAAATCTAGCCTAAACAACAAAATTACCAAACTTGGCTATCCACCAACCATACCAAGATCAATTCCTTTTGCTCTCAAACTTAATCCACATCACTTTGGAGACATTTGTGAGGATTGAATCCACCCACATTTCCAAATCCATGAATTTCGTTTTTCTCCCCACACACCACCAAGTCATAAAATCAAGCCAAAACATCAAAATCAGTAAACTTGGCTATGCACCAACAATGCCAAGATCAATTCCTTTGCCCCCAAACTTTTCCTACATCACTTTGGAGGCATTTGTGAGGTTTGAGTCCAGCCACATGTCCAAGAACATGATTATCGTTTTTGACCCCGCACACCACCAAGTCACAAAATCAAGCCAACACACCAAAATCACCAAACTTGGCTATGCACCGACCATACCAAGATCAATTCCTTTTGCCGCCAAACTTTTCCCACATCACTTTGTAGGCATTTAAGAGGATTGAATTCAGCCAGTTTTGCAAAACCATTTTTTTCGTTTTTCACCCTTCACACCACCAAGTCACAAAATCTAGCTAAAACAAGAAAATCACCAAACTTGGCTTTGCACCAATCATACCAAGATCAATTCCTTTTGCTCCCACACTTTTCCCACATCACTTTGGAGGAATTTGTGAGGATTGAGTCCACCCAATTTTAAAAAACCATGATTTTTCGTTTTTCATCCCACACACCACTTAGTCAAAAAATCAAGCTAAAACATCAAAATCACCAAACTTGGCTTAGCACCAATCATGCAAGATCAATTCCTTTTGCCCCCAAACATTTCCCACATAACTTTGGAGGCATTTTTGAGGTTTGAGTTCAACCATATTTCCAAAACCATGATTTTGTTTTTCACCCCTCACACCACTAAATCAAAAAATCTATCCAACACACCAAAATCACCAAACTTGGTTATTCACAAACC